>NW_007253812.1:69932-111758 GCF_000164805.1 Carlito syrichta
CTGGATGGAACTAGAGTCTATAATACTGAGTGACCTCTCACAGAAACAAAGATCCGATTACCACATGGTCTCACTCATATAATGGACCTTGAACATCCAATGTAATACTATAAGAAAAACGACTGACGGTACTGGGAAACTATGGGGGGGTAGGGAGATGGGATTAACAGTAGCAAATATCTGTCTGGGGATGGGGAAGCACCTCTTATCAACAGGGTGCCTGAATAAAATGTAATTGTACACCTAACCCTTAACTGTACCCCACAAAACCATAATAAAAAATATTGATTATGAAAAAAAAAAAGAGACAATTTACCTGGTTGTTCAAATACTAAACTGTTGTTCTGGCTCCTGTTGATAGTGACTAAAATTCAGCTAGCACTTTACAATTTACAAAGCATTTTCACATTTACAGACTCCTTCTGTGTACTAATCTGTGAGCTCTCCAAGTGCAGAAGCCATGTCTTATTCATCTTGTACCTTCAGGGTTTCATATTCACGGCACCCCAGTAGAAGCTCACTAAATTCTGGCTGCAAGGGTATCTGCATAATGAACATTTGTGTACCACGTCTGAATTGTACTCCACATCTTTAAAATGAATTTAAAAAATTCTGGCTGAACAGAGCCCATTAATTCTTACAACTCACTCAAGAGTTATATAGGATAAATATTGTATCCCCACTTTACAGGTAAGTTATGCCTAAGGTTCAGAAAACCTAAGTAACTCTTCTAAAATTACACGGAAAGTGACAGAACCCCAAACTTGTGTGTTTTGACTCTACTAAACCAAGTTCCATCCAAACAGGTGTTACAGTTGCTGATGTAGTTAGACATGCAGGCTGGCCCTTCTGATACGGCTGGTACTTCTGTAAACAATACAAGGAAGAATACTTTTCCCTTTGCTATATAGAGAAACTAACCCCATAAACTGCTATCTTGCAAGCTCATTCAGTGAGCTAAAATTCACACAGTAATAAACCTAAAATAAAGATGGTCCTTTCAGAGTCAAGTAAATGTGGTATAATTTTAGAGTTGTCAGCATGGCGTTCCTGACCCCAAATTCCATCTCCTGTACTATGATGCCTAAAGTTCCATTATTAGAGCTTCATTTCAGTCACTTAAGGCAATGGTTATTAACCATTATTAGAATGGTGCATACTAGAATAACACAGGGCATAAACTCTGTATGAAAGAACCTGTATTTCAAGACAAGGATATATTTTCTTGAATTCAAGTTCACCAGGAAGGCAACTATATTTGTGTCATTATCAGCCATTTATAAGTTGTATGAATGATAATATCCTAACTTTTTCCCAAAAAAGATTTTAAGTTTTTGTTTCCCTTCTCTTTCCCCCACCCCTCTCTTTTGTTGCTAGAACATGTTTATTCAACACTTTTAGATTTCCCCTTGTATTACAGTAAAATAACTTTTGGTTGTGTAGGCTGGACAATCATCACTTGTTCCTTTCTCTTGTAAAATCACTTGGGTGTAAGAAATGGGAGCAAGGGATGTGACAAGGAACACTACAGCTGAGCTAGAACATCAGTCCTGAGAAATAGCCACACCTCTGTCAGAATGTTCCCAAGATGTGGGGAGTATTAAGAGAATAGATATATTGGCATGTCAGTCAAAATAACTACATTTGCTGTTTAAGTTAGTTTTTAAAAATATAGTTTCTCAATCACTGTCTATTCTTAGACAAATTTTGTATCTTTTCTAAGCATCATAATCTATAAAATCTCATAATCTATAAAATGAGATAACATGATATTTAAAGGCCCATTCTGAGCTAAACTGTGATTCTAAATTACAATTACACTAAAGACTAAAGAAACAGCCCTAAATTGGGATAAGAAAAATTCAAGTTAAAAACAAGGACTTCCAGAAGAATAATATCAAATGCTGGAGCAAGTTCATAAGGTCTTAAACAACAGTACTGACAGCAATCTTGGATAGTTCTGGTAGGGTAAATGTGATTGCTCCTACACATTGCTCAGTGACTGAACTTCCCCCTTAGCCACATAAACACTTACCTCTGCCAGCATATATGTCGAGAGAAGTGTGATTCCAAGGTTATACAAGGTGAGGACACCCCTGAGAGAAAGAGCAGGTCTGTTCTTCATATATTTGTTACCCAGCCAAATTGAAAGCAGATATATGACAGTAAGAAAAAAGGTAGGAAGGTAAGAGTCCAACATGAACCACCCTCTGACTCGAGAATCTGAAAAGAAACACATACAGTGAGAATCCTGAAGAATGATGCATCTGTTCCGTTGTCAATATTGTTACATACACTGTATTTGTACATACCACATGCAACAGGGAATAATATGATACAGCATTAAGGAAGCTGGCTTTGGGTTAGCATTCAGGAGAAGAAGCAGACAGTGGGGCTGAATAATTAAGGACGGTTTCATGGAGCCAACAGGCCTTATGCTGAACACTGAATGGCAGGAAAAAGAAATAAAGGTGGGAAGTAACCACTCTTGAATGCCAACTTAGGAACAGTTACTGTGTTTATTTACTCTAACTCAGTTGATATGAAGTACTATTATGCCATTTTATGGATGGAAATAAACAGCTCAGTAAGCTTTAGTAACTTGCAAAGGGCCATACAAAAGTCAGCAACAGAGTCAGGATTTGGATTGGTCACATCTGCTCCTAGCCCATTATGCCTTGCTGCTGTCCTCCTGTGGAGAAGATCTGTACAGTCAGAGGAAAGAAGGCATATTGATATTGCATCCTAACTCCTTAAACCTACTGCCCAGAATTTACCTAGAATCACTGTGCAATAAACCAGGAATGGGTTTAGCATTCAAAGGACTCAATGAAAGCAATAGGATTGCAAGCATGGGAAGCTGAAGAGCGCAAAGGTAAAGCCTTGGAGCTGAAGATTCAGAATTGAGAGCAGAAAATAAAACCAAAGGTCTTGTTCTAGCCATGAGACTAGAATTATAAACAGCAGGGAGGCAAGAACCTGAATACACCAAGGGCCCCTCACATTAGAAAATGAAGACATAAAAGCGCCTAATTAAAATTTACATAATAGATTTAGACTATTATTAGTAACACCTGAAAATAATTGCAGCCACAAAGTGAGTTTTGTTCTCTATTCTGTTCTGCTTGTTTGTTTAAATAAAGAAAATAATTTGGTCCAGAATTATAAAAATTGCATGCTGTTTTTGATCTCTACAAATATAGTTGTAAAGAGCTGGCCTCACCAATAGGCAATGTCTTTTTCTTGATAATTTGGCTTTCCCAGTCTCAGTCTCTCTTCCTGGCATACCCAACCCTGCCTACACCCAGTCTCTTGTTTAAAACCTACCCTACAGACAGTTGCCACTTCTACAGGGACAAGGCCTTCTTGAGTTCCTACTGTTCCCTCACTTATTCTGTAAACATCTCCCATTGGTGACAGAGGAGGAAGGTAAGCAAACTTTTCTTAGCATTCCGGTGATTAACAGACACTACCTTTCAGACAACTGACTCGCACTCCCCTGTCATACACATCTGGGCTGGGTACCACTTCCCAGTGTTAGTCTCCAATCTTAGTCCTACTCATCTTTAATGCCCAGATAAAGGTTCTGCCTTCTGAAAGAAGACATTTCCCACTATCCTTGTTAGAGTAGCAAGATAATTATCGTCAATTTATAACTTACATGTTATTATGGCTACAATACTGTTATCATAACTAAAAGCTGGGCACTTCTTCTGTTCCAGCCACTGTTCTAAAGCCTTTTACAGGCATTATTTTGTTCTCAAAGCAATCTTATTATATAGGTGATACCCCCAGTTTACATTTAAGAAAAATTGAGCCACAAAGGGCTAAAAACAGTTAAATTATTTGCTCTAAACTGCTCCCCTACCTCTTGCCATGGTGGTGTGGGTTGGTTAACTGTGTCCCCCAGAAAAATATGTTTAAGTCCTAACTCCTGGTATCTGTGAATGTGATATTATTTGGAAAGAGGGTCTTTGCAGGTATATTCTAGCTAAGATGAAGACGTGTTGGATTAGGGTGGGCCCTAACCCACTGCCTGGTGTCCTTATAAGGAGAGATTTGGATACAAAGACACAAAGAGGAGAATGCTGTATGATGATAGATGTTGGAGCAATACATCTACAAGCTAAGGAACAGCAAGGGTTGCCAGCAACCACCAGAAACTAGGAGTTGTGAAAGAGATTCTGCCCTAGAACCTCAGAGGGCATGAGGTTCTTCTGACACACTGATTTCAGACTGCTAGCCTCCAGAACTTGGAGGGAATAAATTTGTTGTTTTAAGCCTCCTGACTTGTGGTACTTTGTTATGGCAGCCCTAGGAAACAAACACACATGGTTTAGTACTTAATTGCTTTCCAGTAGTTTCAGATGTACTAATTTTACCTCCCCAGTTACAGTATATGCTCCAGGAAGAAGACAGTCACTAGGTCTTGTATCTCTACTCTGTCTCACTCATACCCACTTAGTGCTGAGTTAAGAGAAAACATTCATGAAATCTGTGTCAATTGGCACACTGAATCAAGAACATACTGCAAAACTAATACAGCTCCTGAAGTTTTTTGTTTCCTTTTGTCATGATTCTAGAAATGTTTGCTACAGTTAAGGACAATCATAATTGTTCCAATCAAAATATGAGAATGAATACTTGTGATAACATTTCTTATCTTTGGGACTTGAGAAGTGTTAGCTCTGCATCTGTGTCAGAACAATATGCCAGGACAATATTCCTTGATGGTACTAATATGGTATTGGCAAAATCAGAAAAGACTGAGGGATGCCTAAAATTACTAGGATGTGCCAGTCAACTTAAACGTGCATCACTCTTAGGAAAGGAAAATAATTATTGATAGCTTAAATGTTAGACACCCTGTCACTGTGGAGATCATCTGATTCAGCAGTCAACTGTCAATTTTACAGTCCCCTTGCTACAAAGAAACTTCCATAAAAATAACCAACACTGAGTAAAAAACTGCAATCCTATCCTCAATTGATCCCATACTTGCATAATTCCAGATCATGCTGATCTTACTGATGGCAAAGTTCAGTGTGAACTTGGCTCAGACAAACTGCTGTTTAACTCTCTAACGGAAGTGTCAAAAAGAAAGCCACAGTCACCAAGAAATCATAGTTCCTCCCATTCCCTGCACACCTACGTGAGAAGGCCATACCCTCTGCACCGAGCTGCTCTCCTTCCCACTCACTAGAACTGGAAGGAAGAGAACATACTAAAGAGAGGGTTAGAAGATAAAAACATTCTGTCCTGCCTACCCCATAGGATCATCAGGAGAATAAAATGGAAAAAACAAAAAACTATGTGAAAGTATGTTTTAAGGCTATATGCAGAGTATCATTCTAATAAAATTATATAAACAGCCATTCTACTTAGAAGAGTTTATGGAGCATATACAGAAATTGGAGAATGGTCTAAATACTTTCTAAGTGATTGTTTAAAGATTTTGAGAAACCTCTTCATTTCCCTCCCTCATTTCCGCCTACTGCTGAGAAAATGCCTTATAGAGACTAAGGACTTTCCACAGTTTTGTGAACCAGTAAAGTTCAAGAGAACAACAGTTTGTCTAGAATTCATTCTTTTATTTGCAAAATATATAGTACCTAATATTTTCCCACAACTGTAACATGTTCTGGACATAAATGGTGAGTAACACAGTCATGGTTCCTGTCCTCATGGGAGAAATAGCTATTAATAACAATATAGTACATGAAGGAAATAAACAAGGGTTGAAGTAGAAAATAATGAAAAACCTTCTTATCTGGATGGGATATGTTCCAAGACTATCTTTAGGCCTAGTAAGATAGTGACCACAAAAACTAACAATAAGATATAACAATATACTATAATAAAAGTTATGTGAATGTGGTCTCTCTTTCTCTCAAAGTATCTTGTACTATTTTCAAATCATGGTTGACCATGGGTAACTGAAACTATGCAAGTGAAAATGTGGATAAGGGGGACTACTGTACTTTCAAGGGAGAAAGCCTTTCTGAAAAAGGTAACATTTAATTTAAACTGATCCTTGAGGTATGAGGAGCTGACAAAATTGTGGGGAGGGTAGGAGAGAGTAGGGAGGAATTCTTGAGTGGCTGAATCAAAGCAAATAAGGAAGACAGACATGACTGAGCTGGAGAGATAGCTAGGCTATATAACACAGGCATGCAGTCCATGATAAGAAGGTAAGTTTTGACAACAAAGTCAGTGGGAAGACTAATGATTTTAAGCGAGAGCACCAAACAATATGATTTAGGTTTTTAGAATATTATTCCAGCTGACACTTAATAAATGATTGGAAGAGGGCAAGAGTAGAGAGGAGAGACCAGCTGGGAAGACACTGCAGTAGAGTAAGTAACAGGTGACAAAGGAATGATAGAAAGACTTCTGAGTTTATCCTAAGGGCCCTGGGCAGAGATAGTGCACATGCCTTCAAAGGGAATGCACCGAGGCACGTAAGGGAGAAATAAGGTATATGATGTGCATGGGAGGAAGGTGTAAGGTGAATGGGCAGTGGAGAGAGGACAGGAAAGCAGCATATTTCAGAGGGGAAGCTACAACCTGGCTTTGTATTCAGAGAGACAAGGGAGGAAAGTATTGCGTTTCCTTCTGTTCCTGCTTCCTGTGCCCAGAACTTCTTTAATCTACCCAGGAGAGATTGAGCAGAAGGAGACACAGGGGCCTTCATTCTGGGAGAAGCATAACAAAGTTGAAGGAAGTTTCTAAATGTTACATACTGTCCTATTTTCAAGTTGACAGAAATACCATTAATTCTTTTCTATAGTCAAATGGTATTCTTCCTTCCACATCAAGTTCTCAAGTAGCTTTACTCACCTCGAGGCCCAAATGTATTGTCCAAAAAAGCATTGATTTCATCATCAAAGGCCTTTAGATGCTCCTGAAAAGAGAAAGAAAAAAATGATTTGAGTGTGTGTGTGTGTGTGTGTGTGTGTGTGTGTGTGTGTGTGTGTTTAAACTCTACAAACAAGCCACTACCAACAACAAGCAGCTGACAGAATCTCCAAGGGTCCCATTTTCAAAGATTTTTGCCTGCAAAGACTTAAGAAAAGTGGGTCAGTAAATGCAGCCTCTTCACCCTTCACAAGTTTCTAAAGACTTGGAAGGAACAATTCTTCTTTCGTTTCCTTAGAAATCCTGGGAAACAGGTTTGGTGCATTTAAACATTGATGATTATTGACCTTAATTCCATTTACCTCTAAAATGCTTATAGGTAAAGCTGTCCCATTCCACTGCGGCAATTTGCAGGAGCTGTGTAAAAGAAACAGGGAAAGTCTATTCCTGCAGAATGTAAATGTAAGTTTTAAGTGAAAATTCGGCTGAAGTATATTTGAGGACATGGAATCTAAAGCTTTACAGAAGACTTGTGGCTGGGCATGGTGGCTTACACTTGTAATCTCAGCACTTTGGGAGGTCGAGGCAAGAGGACTGCTTGAGCGCAGGAGTTCAAGACCAGCCTAGGCAACATAGTGAGACACTGGGGACAACAATAAGGGGGGAAACAGGAGGGAGATTAGGGTTCAGAAAATACATATCAATGTTCACTATCTGAGGAATGGGCCACCTGAGACCCAATCTCTACCACTGCATAATGTGTTCATGTAGCAGAGACATATGTGTACCCTCTGAATCTAAAATTTTTTTAAAATTTCAATAAAACAAAATAAAATTAGCCAGCCATGGTGGTGTACACCTGTAGTCCCAGCTACTTGAGAGACTGAGGTGAAAAGAGTGCCTGAATCCAGGAGGCTGAGGCTGTGGTAAGCCATGATCATGCCACTACATTCCAGCCTGGGTGACAGAATGAGACCCCCAACTAAAAAAAAAGGACTTGTTTTTCAAGAAAACAATGCTACAGCTATTTTAAAATCACTTTTATTTGTGTTTGTTTTCAAACTCCTTAATACATTAACATCTATTATATATTACAGTAAACAGCATCACTTGAGTATACCAGATGAATTATTCTCACTTTAACTGAACTCGGTCAGGGCAGAAATATCTCTTTTCAGAATCTCAAGGTCATTAAATAGGCTGCCACCAAGCTGATTTATTTCCTGATCATGCTGGTCTTTAGTCACACTGTTCAAAATACCTATTAAGGTGTTCTCTAGTCTTACTACAGAGGTTTAGAGCACCTCCTCAAGCAACAGGAAGCAAGGAGAGAGTACAAACAATACTTTCAGAAAAGGAATCTCTGATGAGGAATTAGGGCCAGTGTACGGGCCCCTGACTATGTGTGAGTTGTTCATGGCAGCCTCAGGAAATTTATATGAAGAATGCTTTAGATTCAACAATTACACCAAAAGCATCTCACTGTCAAAGAAAGTGTAAGTTCCAAAGAGGATAATTTACTGATGTCTAAAAAGAAGGCCTTCATGTTTAGTGACTGGCAAATATCACTTAGACCTAGTCCTTATTTGTGACTTTGACTCTGAAAGAAATTTCGAGGAAACTTGGTCTTTGGGAAATTTAGGAAGTTTGGGAAGGAGGCTGGGGATTAGAGATTATTTACTAGCACCTACTACTGCTGGCCAGTGTATTAAAGAACTTTATTTTCATTATTTCATAATATCTCTATAAAAAGCATTTGGGTTAAACCAAGCTTGAACGATTTTAAACAATATTTTCATCTTTGATTTTCCACATAGGGCATCCTCAGGTGACCTCCAGACTTAAGAAAGGTCAGTTACCTGAGATCTCAGTGTGACAGAATATGATCTGTGTTGCTGTCAGAATAGAGATCTGTCCAGAGCCCTCTCAGTTTTGAGCAAAGAATGTTAACCTCACCAATGTACTCGTCCTCATAACAAATGCCAGTGAAATATTTCTTCCATTGCTGAATCCATGAACAAATGTTTAAGCTTTTTCGGTTTGTTTGCTAAGGCTCAAAATTCATTTTCCAACATTTGTAGAGCTAAAAAAATCCTAGTTAAAGGTCACAAAGCTCTTATTATTTCTATATTGCAGAAATTTAGACACAGAAGAGCAAAGGCAAAAAATAAATAAAAGAAGGGATGACAAAAAGAGTAGAGAATGAAAGAGAAGAATAAGAAGGGGTATTTTGTTTTTCATTCATTCATTTATTGATTCATTAGCCAATTATTTGAAAATTACTATGTACTAGCACTATGTTAGGGGTTGAAACAGAAAGCCAAAGGAGATGTGGTCCTTATCTTCACTTAAGTTTGCAGTCCAGAAACAGTAATACACATAAATTACAGTACCGGTGTCCTAAATATTATGAGAGAGGTTTACAGAGATGTACTGTTAGACAGAGAAATTCACCTTATTTTATTATTATTTTTTGAGTAAGAGTTTCACTCTGTTGCCCAGGCTGGAGTGCAGTGGCACGCTCATGGGTACTACAGCCTTGACCTGCGGAGTTCAGGCGATCTTTCTGCCTCAGCCTTCCAAAAAGCTGGACCTACAGGTGTGTGCCATCCTGCCTAGCTAAATTTTTTATTTATTTTAGAAAAGAGATCTTACCAAGTTGCCCAGGCTGGTTTCGAACCCCTGGGCTCTGGCAGCCCTTTCGCCTCTCCTGACCAAAGTGCTGAGATTACAGGCATGAGCCACCGTGCCCAGCTGCACTTTAGGTATCTTAAAAAGATAAGGTTTCCAAGAAGAGATGCTGTTGTGACTGAGTTCTGAAAGCCTCTAGAATATTTTCTAGATAGGAAAGAAAAGAAAGAGCATTTTGGGAAGAAAGGTCAGCATGTAGGGATACATCAAGGCATGACTCACTTGGGAAATGTTTATGGCTAGGATCTTTAGTTACCTGTCAGACAGACAGAACTACAGAAATGCTGGGGAAATCAGAAACTTGATCAAAATTACCTCTTTGTTTCTGGGTTAGTTAATATAGTTACGTAAGGAAGTAATCTAAAGACAACGATGAGATGAATTAGCAGAAGAGCAAATCAAGATCACACAGGATTAGCAAAGCATAAATTGACTGAGGATAAGCGCCTAGCAAAGATGACAGAGTGGAGTATGGACAGGAAGGCCTAGCTGTGCACTGGGTTCTCCATGTGTAAATGTAACTCATGCTGGACAATGTCTCAAGACTAACACCTAACCTGGGAGCTGAGATAAACCAGCAACTCCATGCAGCACTTCATTCATTCAAACATACTTGAACAGCATTTGTGTACATAATATTTTGTTGGACGTATAAGGAAAAAAAGAGTGGTTGATTCAAAAATTTACTTTAAAAATTGGAAAAGTGAGACATATAAAGGCAAACAGCAAAAAACTGAGAGGAGGAAGAACACAGAATTGTCACAGTGACAGAAGAAGTGAGGACTTCAGATGGGTTTTTGGATTGTTAGAATTTGAATAGATGAGAAGAGGGGGAAACAATACCCTTATAGCCCTTAGACCTAACAAGAGAGATGCTATTTGGGGATCCATACTTTAGAGGGCTCCCCTTTCGGGTCATCCTTTGGCCACACCCCTCCAAAAAGGAAAAAAAAAAATCCTTTGAGCTGAGGGAACATGCCTATCTATGGTCACAACTTCTCTCCAGACTATGTGGCAGGTTTCCCAGGTCACAGAATTCTCTGTCAAATAACCTGGAGCACACTTCCAGAACAACTCCTTGCCCTACAAAAAAGTTCATGTTCCATGACTTGGAATTCCATGTGTGGCTGTGGACAGCAAACAGGAGAAATACTGGAAGCAAGGAGGGCCTTATTTAACTGTGTACCCCTAATTACTTACCATACTTGGTAGGAATGTAAAACGGTGCAACCACTTGACAAAAAGAGTTTGGTGGTTTGGTGAAAACATAAACATACACCTGCCATATGATCCAGCATGCCACTTCTAGATATTTATCCAAAAGAAGAGAAGGCATATTTCCATGCAAATAATTGAACACAAATATTTATAGTGCTTTATATGTAATAATTAAAAAATAGAAACTCCCAAATACACATCAACAGGTGATAAACTGTGGTAGAGTTGTACAATAAACAAATACTACACAGCAATATAAAGGAACTACTGATGTATACACAATGTTGATGAATCTCAAAATTATGCTGCATGAAAGAAGCCACAAAAAATCACATACTGTATGTTTCCATTCATATGAAATTCTAGAAAATATAACTTACTTATAGTGACAGAAAGTAGATCAGTGGTTGCCTGGGGACTGCAGGGGAGGAGACCAGAATATCCTTCAGAAATAAGGGCTAAGTAAGGACATTTCGTATATGCATAAGTGAGAGAATTTGCAGCCAGCAGAACTGCACTATATAGTATGCTAAAGATGCTCTTCATGCCAAAGGGAAATGATTCCATATGGAAAACAGAATTTACAGAAAAGAGTCAAGAGCACTAGAAATGGAGCTATGTAACCGAAGAGTCATAACTCAGCGCATCCTAGAGCAAACTAGCCTCCACCCACCTCAGCGCATCATTGTTACTGCCAGCACCCACCACCAGCTCTAATACCATGTTCATCCCTACCACTAGGAAGCAGTGTTGCCTGACACGTAGCGTTGTCATGAAATAGTTCTGCTACTGCCAGTAAAAAAGGAGGTAGTGGTGACCCATTTGAGGTAGATCTGTTACCAATTATGGGTTCTTACGCTCTCATGTAATAGGAATTGACATGAAGCCACAGTTTCCCAGGCAAGGCTTCACTGGAGACTTGTACAAGGGAGACAGTTCAGGAAGAAGAGATCTCCAGCAGGCTCCCAGGAGGGGCTTGCCAAAGCCTTTTATTAGAGGAGAAGGGGGTGTAACTTCAAAGAAAAGGTATGTTAGCAAGATTAGGGAGAGCTCTAACCATGCAAGTGTAGTGTAGACACATACTCCTTCATATGTCATACATACAAAAAATGATGGCTAAGCCTTACCTGGGGTGGAGATTTTCGTATTATGATGAAGCAAGGGTTACTACTGGACACTCTCTAGTCCTTATGCACATGTGGGAGAGCATCAGCAGGGGGTTATTGTCCAGAGCAAGATTTATTGGTCAAACATTGTTATCTTAACAGGTTTTTTTTCAAGGTGGTCTGTAAAACAGCTCCAGGTAGAGTGTGGGCTGACTTCCTACAGAAACCTGAGACAGTCATCTTGGCCTGGAATACGCAACTCCCAGTGCTGGTGGACTGGTTCATAACATACTCCTGCCTCTGCTACCATTTTCTGTGGGTATTTGGGAAAGAGAAGAGCCATGAAGGACACACTTCGTTTTTTTGTCACCATGACGCTGTCTGGGACTCTCACCCATCCCTAACTGCATCTGCTGGAGTTCAACATGAACCAGGGAATCCTAAATGGGAGGGCATTTCTGTCTGTAATCATCACTTGATGATGATGGCCCAGATTTTCTTCACCAAAGGTACCCTGGCAATCGGAATCACTACCACCTGACTAAAGATCATTCTACAAAAGCAGAGGCAGGAAACAAGGCAAAAATGAACCCCATCACAAAACTCTGCCTGTGCTTTCCCTGATCTCTGAAGGAGAGGACTTCAGATTCCATTTTATTTTTCTTTCTTTCCCCTCTGTTAGTTCTTTGTTGATTTTTCTTTTTCCCTTTCCTCCTTCCTTCCTTCCTATTTTTTCCTTCCTCTTTCACTCATTCCTTCTTCGTCTTCCTTTATTTATTTATGTTTTAGGCATTTTGTAGTTTTTAGTATTTGTCTACCATGGGTATTGTGTTGTATAAAAATTTAGTGATTCAAGATCTTGGTGTTTGCCTATTTTGTTGATATAGCTTAACTGGACTTTTTTTTTTTTTTTTTTTGAGTCAGAGTCTCACTCTATTGCCCAGGCTGGAGGGTAGTGGCATGCTCACGGCCACCCCAGTGTTGACCCACTGGGCTCAGGTGATCCTTCTGCCTCAGCCTTCCAAGTGGTTGGAACTGCAGGCATGCACTACCATGCCCAGCTAATTTTTTGATATATTGTAGAGATGAGGTCTCACCAAGTTGCCCAGGCTGGTCTCAAACCCCTGGGCTTGGGCAATCCTCTCACCTCAGCCTCCCAAACCAACTCATTGCTTTATAACATTAGCAAAAGCCAGAAAGATCATAAAACAGACTGAAAGGAGATATAGCATCATCCAAATCATTACTTTCTTCTGTTTTTTGTTTTTTTTTTTTGAGTTGGAGTCTCACTCCGTCGCCCAGACTGGAGTGCAGTGGCTGCTCCCGGCCACCGCAGCCTTGACCTGCTGGGCTCCGGTGATCCTTCCGCCTCAGCCTTCCGAATAGCTGGAGTTACAGGCATGCGCTATCACGCCCAGCTGATTTTTTGATTTATAGTAGAGATGAGGTCTCGCTGCCTAGGTGGGTCTTGAACTCGCGGGCTCAGGCAATCCACTCACCTCAGCCTCCCAAAGGCGCGGGATTACAGGCTGAGCCACTGAGCCCGACTTCTTCTCTTTTTTAATTTACTCTTTTTTATTTCAGAGTAAACTAAATCTGAAGTGTTCGATAATAGCACATCAGGAAATGCGATCTGCTCAGTTTAGGATTATATAATATTTCAGACTAACCTGACACAACTCTGACAACTTCTCAGGAACCTCAGGGTCAAGACAGGGTTGTAGAGAACTGAGAGACAACTGAGATGGTTATCTCCCCCAAGGGGTGAGGCAGGCTGACTGGAGTTTCATCACAGGAATCCTTTACATTGATCCCAGGGCTCAGGATGGCTGTCAAATGTCCAAACCTCTTTTGACAACTCCTGGAAAACTATTTCCAGCCAGTCACTCATTTATTTGAAGAAACTAAATGTATTCACATTTGTGAATGAAACTAGAAGGTTTAGAGGATAAAGGTGGATATCTAAAAATGCATAAAATATTTTGGCTGTCACACAGCTGACACCATGCAATGTTTATTTATGCACATTGATGCCCTAAACTGCTTTTCAGGGGCCTACCCATTCAATGTCCCTACCTCCCCCCTACTGTTCTCTAGAGGGGGCAATGCACTAAATTAGGGTGAGGGTAGCCAACGGGTAGTAAACTTTTCTTCATGTATGAGAATGTTGAATTTTATTGTGTATCTTAGGAATAATTTTCATAAGACTAAAATTAACTTCTCAGGATAGACATAAATGGTAATCATCATGGTAATAGCCATGAGGAAGACTGGCTACTGTCTATTGATACTTTGGGATACCATCATGATAATACCTTGAGGAATACTGGCTACTGTTTATTGATACTTAATATGTGCCAGGCACTTGATATATACTATCTGTTTGTCACGACAGCCTTGCGAGTTGGGTATCTTTCCCAATTTTCAGATGTGGAAATTGAGACTGCAGACTCAAAGTGGTGCTGTTTTGTGAGACCTGAAGTACAATAAATGAATGTTTTTTATCCCTCCAGATTGAAGGGAGGTCTCTACAGAGCTCATGCTCCTTTCTTGTGCTATGGTATCTCAGGATACTACCCTGACCAAGACAAGAGGAGGTGACTTTATTTGCATCCTTGGTGACCCTGAGGCTGTAGGACAGTCCCATTCAATTAAGGGGATAAAAGGACTTTTTAAAGAACAGAACTATTATCGCAGTTTCATTTGTTATATTCCACTTCCTCCACATGGTTCTGTATCACATTTCAGCCAGAGCCTGGTGAAATGGCAACTTCTTACAAGTCTCCTTGATCATCTCTGGGGCCCAAGTACCAAGGAAGAGAAAAGTATTTGCTTGTAGCCTTCTGGTCTGGAGTGCAGAATAATTCACCACCTCTGACCTGCTCCAGTTTTCTTCACGGCACTTATCATTACTTGAACTTTTATTGGCTAGTTTGTTTATTGTATGCGTCTACCGCTAAAATGTAAGCTCCAGTTATCCCCAATCCACAAACAACGCAGGTACACAATGGCACTTAATATTTATTGAGTGAATTGACCAAATGCTTATTATCCTGAACCTTCACAATACTCACTTGATACCCATTTCCTATTACTTGCATTACTAGTTATATTTTCATATATGGGATTTAGTTTCCAAAGTATTCTTTAAAGATCCTTAATTCTTAACTCTCGGTTTACAATCAGGGTCAACTAGACTCAATTTTATTTTTTAAATTTCTTTCTAGAAATTTCTTTTTTCCAAAGAACAAAGAAAAAATCTGTATTATATATACACAAGTATAATGTTTGTTTGTTTGTGTCAGGATTTCACCCTGCCACCCAGGCTGAAGTATGGTGATCATGGCTCACCACAGCCTCAAACTCTTGAGCTCAAGTGATCCTCCCACCTTAGTCTCCTGAGTAACTAGGACTACAGATGTACGTCACCATGCCCAGCTAATTTTTTAATTTTTTTGTAGAAATGAGGTCACATTATGTCTTCAACTGGTCTTGAACTCTTTGGATCAAGCAATCCTCCCACCTCAGCCTTTCAAAGTGCTGGAATTACAGGCATGAGCCTCCACACACAATTTTTTTTTTTGAATTGGAGTCTCACTCTGTTGCTCAGGCTGGAGTCCAGTGGCATGCTCACTGCCACCCCAGCATTGACCTGCTGGGCTCAAGTGATCCTTCCGCCTAGCCTTCCAAATAGCTGGAACTATAGGCACACGCTACATCTGGTTAATTTTAATATATTGTAGAGACGAGGTCTCGTCAAGTTGCTCAGACTGGTCTCAAACCCCTGGACTCAGGCAATCCTTTCACCTCGACCACCCAAAGTGCTGGGATTACAGGCTGAAACTAATTTTAAAAAATTTGTGTGTGTGTGTGTAGATGAATTCTCACTATATTGCCCAGGCTGGTCTCAAACTCTTGCCTCAGTCTCTGAAAGTGCTGGGATTAGAGGTCTGACCCACTGCATCCAACCACTTGCTTATATATTTTTTAAAGTAAAACCAAATCATTCTATCTTGTAATTAATATGAGTCCAATGTACCTGTTTATAAATCTATGATACATTATGGGATCTTAGTGACCTTATTTTTTATTTAAAAAATTTTTGCTGTTTATTCATCTTTGTCACTACTCATCTATAATTCCATTCTACGCTAAAAAAATATGAAAATGTAAGAATGATGGAATTGCCTAGAAGGACAACACAATAGACAAATAAGCCATCACTAGTGCATTATCCGTTATTTTTCTTATTATTTACCCAAAGTATTGCATCATGCCTCAAGAATATACAAAAGAAGTCTGAAGATACCATCTTTACAGACTTTTAAAAGCTTTCCCTGAACACAGTTGAGAGTTCAGAGTTATTCATGTTCTCAAACCTTAACATTCATACAAATCACCTGGAGATCTTGTTAAAGTACAGGTTCTTCTTCAGTTGGTCCAGTATGGGGCCTGAGTCTGTATTTCTAACAAGCTACAGGTGATACTGATGCTGCTGGTCCAAAGACCACATTTTGAGTAGAAACAGTGTGATCACGCATGGCCTCTTGGAATGTGTAGATTATAATCAAAATATTGATTTTATGTGTTTTTATTATAAAAATATCAAATCCTTGATGACTTTCTACAAATCTACCAAGTATTTTGTTACATAGTCTACTCTGTGAAATTAAAATTTGTTCTACACTTATTATATAACCACTTATTTCAAGGCACTTAGTAATTAGCTGGCTATGCAAACCCACTTAGGTGTTCACATTGCGCCCAACAGAAATAAAATCACTGCGTTGGTTGTAACTTTCCGTATACTTTGTGTATCTGAATACAGTATCCTGAAAGAGGTCTACCCACAGAAGAGACCTGTGCCTCTCTTAATCAGGATATTTTATTTCCACTAAAGTGTCATAAGATTGCATTCAGATATCACATAGTTAATCCTTGCCAACAGACAGCAGCAGGTTTTTTTTTCATGTTAACTACTATCAGAATCAAGCAGTTCCATCCTACACTTCTGTAACTGATTTTGTTTTTAACTTAAATGCTTTATAAAATTTTTATCTCTATTGACTGTATCTTCTTCATTTCAGCTTCCCTTCACACACTGGCAAGATTAGTTCAAAATCCTAAATATAGATTTGTTTTCCCTGTAGCTTTAATATTTGTTCAACTTTTGGCACCTTTATTCAAATTACAAATGAAAAGAAACCGTACAGTCTGGGTAAAAGGAAAAAAGTCTCCAAGAATGTCTTTCTTTCAGAAAGGAAATCATGATTAAATTAGGCAACAAAATACAAGCTTCACCATCTGAGAAGTGGTTTGATAAACTGTTTGACAAACTCCAATCTACCTGCCTATGAATGTGCATACAAGTATATAGAGTATATGTATAGGAAAATTTTCAGAAAAGCACACATAAATTGTTAATGGTAATTACCTCTTAAGAGGTAAGGAGAATGGTGGAGGTTAGGAGGAAAAGGGAGAGACTAACTCTTTACCCTATATATCTGTACTATTTTATCTTTTAACAATAAATCATTACCAATATATTAATTTTAAATACTTAAAAACCAAGGAAAAATTGTCAGCAAAATGATTTAGAGAGAAAAGTTGTACAATTTTCTCCTTGAGTCTTAAAAAAAATTATAGTTTGCACTGGTTTCTTCCTATCCACTTGAAATAAAAGGTGAGCTCAATCAGGTATAGTAAGTCCCCTACATATGAACCTTCAAGTTACGAACTTTAATGAGGCATTTAAAAAAAATGTATTATTTCTCTCCACCAGTTATCAGTATAGCTTCTTATATACATACAGCACTATATAGCCAATTGTGTTAGCTGGGTACCTAGGCTAATTTTGTTGGACTTAAATTGGACTTACAAATGCACTCTCATAACAGAATTCATTTGTAGGTTGGGGACTTCTTGTAGATAATGATATAAAATAACTAAAAAGTATGATCCTATTTGAGAAGTTGTTGACTAAATTTGTGACAAGTAACTTAAAGTTTTACCAAATATATATTTTGTATTATTACAAGCAGATTAGCGATTATAGTCACCAGTCCAATTCTCTACAGTAACTGGCAGTGTTTAGTTAAACGTTGAATCTCAATTATATATACCCTAAGCTACTAAAATGCAGCTATCTTCAAAAGATCAGGAAAGCCAATAGCTATCTACTCTAATATTTCCATATGGATCTTTTCAATGCTCAGAGAAGGGGTACAAAAGAATCCTTTAACTCTTTAGTTACTCCACTTTTATCTGCTAATATACCTCAGAGAATAAAATGTCTGAGTGAAAAATAACTCCATTCCCACAGTAAGAGAAGGATTTCTCTTTGATCCAAACAAATAAACCCATGTAGTACTTCCCTCAGTGGATGTGCAGTAGTCTGTCCTGAATATTGGGCAGACTGCCATTTTGTTAACAGCCAAACAGGATTTTTTTCCATTAGGTTAAAATTATATTAAAAAGCTCCAAAACAAACCTGGTTTAGTGACAATCTCATTATTTTAATCATTACTAATGTTATTGTCAGTATTATTAATATTTTAATACAATGCAAATACAGCTCCAAATCAGCAACCCCTTCGGGTCCCCTCCCACTGTGGGAGCTTTTCTGTTCTCTCAATCAATCCTGCTTACTCACTTTCCTACCAGCCGTGTCTCTCATTCTTCCTGGGCATGAGACAAGAACCTCAACCCTGAAGAGCTGCGACCTGAAGAGCTGCAGATCATCGGAGTCAAAAAAGCCGTGCACCCCAGAGGCTGGCTTGCCAGCCGACTGAGCCAGCTGAACCAGGAGAGCTGCCAGAAGAAGTCGAGACTCAAAGTTGAGACACCCAGGGGGCTAGGCTTGCCAGCCCACTGAACCAGTAACATTCTCAGGGCTTGGCTTGCCAGCCCATTAGCCAACACTGCAAGGGCTAGGCTTGCCAGTCCACTGAATCAGAACACTCTCAGGGCTTGGCTTGCCAGCCCATTAGAGCTGAGACTTCTGGGACTAGGCTTACCAGCCCCTCGATGGCCTTCTCTAGGGCTTGGCTGGCCAGCCCATTGAGCTGACAATCTCGAAGCCCAGGTTGACCTGAAAAATCCACATCAGTTTTGACGCCCGAACGTGGGGCTCCACGGAAGGTACAGGTTACTGGAATAGACTTATGGATCCATCACACTAGAGTGAAAGCATGGAGTCCAGGAGAAGTTACCCCAGCTGACCTGGAAGAGCATACAGAATCAAACCAAAGATTGTAAAAGATAAGTGCCACTACTTACTGCCTAAGAATTTTCTCCTGATGGTTCTATCTATACTTGCTGCCTTTGTTTTCATCTTGATTTGTATCATTAGACGTCTCTGTCCAGGACCCCTTAATCCTGAGCATCCACGGGATTGTTTTCTTCCCTAGAAGTTTCCCTCACAGGAACAAGCAAAATGCCTACTCTATCTTGCTTCCTGTGTTTAGTATCATTAGTCCTAGCTTCTTTTTTTTTTTTTTTTTTTGAGTTGGAGTCTCACTCTGTTGTCCACACTGGAGTGCAGTGGCTGCTCCCGGCCACCGCAGCCTCGACCTGCTGGGCTCTGGCGATCCTTCTGCCTCAGCCTTCCAAGTAGCCGGAATTACAGCCGCTACCACGCCTGGCTGATTTTTTAATTTATTGTAGAGATGAGGTCTCACTGCCCAGGCGGGTCTCGAACCCACGGGCTCAGGCAATCCACTCACCTCAGCCTCCCAAAGGCGCGGGATTACAGGCTGAGCCACTGAGCCCGGCTAGTCCTAGCTTCTTATAAGCACCCTCTCGCACCCTCCATTATGTACATGGCTCAACAGGGTAATTATTCAAATGTTAGATATGCTCACAGTGGAATGTGGAAGAACATGCGCATTATTAAATGAAACTTGTTTCTGTATTAACATTTCCTCCCAAGTAAAAGAGACTTTACACGTTATAAAACAATAATAAAATTGTTGACTCTTTACAAGAACAGGCAGTTTCAGGATCCAGTTGGTTACAGTCTTTTTTATCCTCTCTAGGGATTTCCAGTATATGGACGTGGGTTTTTCCCTTAATAGCTCCTTTTGTTGTATTGCTTGTGTTTGATCCATGTATAGTTAACCTTCTTGTAAAGTTTGTTTCTTCTCGCCTAGAGGCCATCAAACTCCAAATGATAACGCAGATGGAACTTTGTATGCAAGCTTCTTTCTATCGAGGACCATTAGATAGCCCTCTGGAGGATCCCTAGCTGCCGTCCCCATAAAACGCCCATGATCAGCAGAGGAAGCAGCCAATCTGGTCATCATTCTCACTTCCAAACAGCAGCAGTTAGGGGTACTACTTGGGAGGTGGGAATGAGATAGAAGATAACTAGATAAGGGCTAGGCTGACAGATAGGGAGTCCTCAGAATTGCACCAGCAATGGGGCTAGCAAACTTCGGGGTTCACTTTTGACTTCTTTTTCCTCTGAACACTCTTCTTTAACAGGTTCAGAAGGTTATCAAGACTGTGTATGAATATACTCATATATATGGCAACCAAAGAGTATTGGGAAGTAGGAAGAGAGAATAGAGAAAGCTTTGGTAAGGTATCACTGTATTTTAAAGCAGAGAGATATTGAAAAAACAGTAAAACAAAAAATATGGAGACCATGACTCAATAAAAACCAACTAGTAAAACCCTAAACAAAATCATTTTAGTCTAGATTTTTAAGTGGTAAGTACCAATGTTTAAAAATTACTAACATCAATAATGTGTTTTAAAAAACAATTTTTTAGTGTGCTCCAGGACATGCATTCAGTCATCTGCCTCATCTACACACATGGTGAGGTGGTGCAGTTGGTTTACCTCTTGGCTTCAGAATCTTCTGCAAACTGGCAGGGCAGCCAACTTTGCACAAGAACCTGAGCAAGGTCTTAAGAGGGGGCTCATCCTAATGAGGCACAAAGGTGGAGTGATCAGATGCCGACCAGGCTGTCTCAGTAACAAATCACTGGTCATGAAAGGAGTAAAGCAACACTAAGTGCAGTAAAGAGTCCGTTACTCAGGATCCTTTATGACTCAGTTCCCCAGGGGTTCCAGGGGGAGAAAAGGCAGTAAAGAAAATGAATGGGTTGTACTTACACTTATGTAAGACACTGGGGTTGCATGACAGGCATGCTTTGCAATCTCTCTAATACAGAAGAGACAGGAATTCTCCTCTACTTTTCCATAAAACACGGCATGGAATCTCCTACTTACAGGACTCCACAGTGTCAGAGGTCATGTCCAGTTAAAGAAGAACCAGTGCCAGCAGAGTCTGCGACCTGGAATGAGCAACAGTGTGCTCTGCCAAGCAGCAGCACTCAGCCAGCACTCAGTACTCCACAGACATGGTGAGTGTTCAGTGGATGTGGGGCCCTGCCCAGAAGAAGGGGAGTTGAGCAAGAGAAGAGGACTTTCCCCTCAGATATCATGAAATAACGGACCAGAATCAGTCATGAACAACCCAGGAGGACTCCTGAAAGAACTGTCTGGGTATGTGTGTGTTTCAAGGGTGAAGAATGATGCAGGGAATTTGTGAGGAGCTAGGGTAAGAACTGGTTGCCTGTCATGCAACCCCAGTGTCTTACATAAGTGTAAGTACATCCCATTCATTTTCCTTACTGTCTTCTCTCTCCCTGGAACCCCTGGGGAACTGAGTCATAAAGGATCCTCACACACACACACACACACACACACACACACACACACGAATTAATGCTCAGGTATGTATCTCTGGAGCACAGATCACTTGATTATCAAAAATATGAGAAAAGTATATCTTATTTGTTAAGCCTCAAAAATAGCTTTTAAATACTTAAAATATATTCACAAGGCTTAAATAATTTGTGAATGAATTCACTGGCTATAGAGTAATTTACCAAGTTTAAGGAAACTGATATTTTACTAAATGCTTTAAAAATAATGAATATAATAAATTGGTTTCTTTTTACTCACTTTGTGGTCTTCTCTCCAAGAATATGGATATAAAATCCAAACACATATTTATCTCATAACATTCTGAACTCATTAAAAATATTGAATAACTTGTCTTAATTTCAGGTAAATGAAATGAAATCTGCTATACAGAAAAATAAGAGCTTCAATTTCATAATTAGAAATAAAGTTATTCAGTGATTCAATACTGAATATATGAGAAACTAAAAGCTAACAATGTTGCTAAGTTTGCAATTCAAGATATTTGTAATGATTATTACAACTTCTCCTTTCACAGGAAGTGGTGAATGAATATAAAACTCCTTGGAGATTTAATCCAAAGCCAGATATCTGTATTCAGGACACCTTGGAACTGTACCAGTTTCTGAATTCGGGAACATGGGGAAGAATAAAACTCTTTCACAATTAACAACAGCAATGAAAGGAGATTCTGTTTGTGTGTGCTCTGGTTATCAAGTACAGGCCAGAGGGGAAGCAGGTTGGCTATTCTGCATGTACAAGTGGTAACCTTTAGAATATGAAAACAAAGGAAAGCATTTAATGATTTCTTGGAAAAAAAACATGAACAAATTTTATTTCTAATTTTTAGGCAACACTCACATCCATATTAATTCTACATATTTCTATATATTCTAATAATATCTATAATATTTTGAATATTTATGGCAAAGCCCAAAGTGGTATTCTTTTACAGTTAATACTGAGCAAGAGGCAATCTATGAGTCATGTGGACCAGTTGTCTTATATTTTCCTTATTTCAAGCTATAAAACTAACCAATATGGGAACTAAGCAATGCAGATTCTATCCCTACTGAATGAAATCCTTATCATGCTCTTTTTTGTTTGGCAGTATATTACTAGGTGATCCACTCTTCACTGTGTAAAGTCTTTTCTAGAAGGTAAAGGAAAACTATACCTTTCTCATAGCATTCTAATCCAGAAAATACCAAATTGAGCAACATTAGCAGGAACTACACGGGAAATAAATCATTAAAGAGCAAAATGCAGTCAGAGTTGTGTGTACAAAAAACAGACATCCCACTTGGCCTCCACGATGGCTAGAGTGTTATAAACTAATTTTAGATATATGAATTTCATATTATTTTAGGCATCTTCTGAGGTATCATCTTAATTTACCTCAGTTAAGGCATTCATAACTGTCCAAGCATCAGCCCAACATGGTCTCCAAACATAGGGCTGATGGATGAAGACAAACAACTCCATGGGGTAGGGAAGAAAGAGGCAAAAAGTATTATCTATTGTATAGATGATGAGAGGCAAAAGACAAAATTATTTATTATAAGCTATATGCTATGTATGGCTAAGCCAATGCCTTTGCCAGAATAAATGAAATTATGTAAATGCAAGCCTCTGATCCCCAGTTTTTAAAAAATTGGCATTGTGTCACACAATCTTCTCTCCAGATTCTTCTTGGCTGTTGTTTTGAATCCTGCTAAGTGAGGATTCAAATGAAGCACTTTTATGAAATGTTACTGTCCCTTTTCTTACTGGTAAATCTTTTCTATTCAACAGACAAGAGAAAGTCATTCTGTAGTATGAAATACTCCTCAAGTTCAATCATTTTAATCCTTCTCTTATTTGGACTCCAGAGGCAACTACTTTTTGCAAAAAAGTATGTACATATATTCTAACATTACTTAGTATTACTGAATAAAATAATCTCAAGGCTCTTTCTAGCTCTCAAGTTTTAAAGAGACAATGATAATGAGCCTCTTTGTTCTCCCATCCTTCCTATTCTTTCCTCCCCTTCTCTCTTCTACAGTCTCACGACCAGTAGGCCGTGTGCCCAGTGTCATACAAAAAAGAAAGAACTGGCTCTAAAATATTGTTGACCAAATGTCAGCAAATGTGAAATTATCATGAATTGTGAAACAAAAAGCACAATATTCTTAAATTGATCTAAATGGCCTTTTGGAAGAGCAGGATGGTTAATGGGAGGAAAGGCATGATGAATTTGAGAGTTTCTCTCACCTACACATTTGAGAGAAACTGTTGTATAGTCCTTCTGTATCTGTATCTCAGAAAATGCAGAGAGCAGAGAGTTATCCTCTACTAGGACTTGTTAAAGTTAAAGCAGAACTGACAGCATGCAATTGTAGCACAGAGAAATGATTTTGTAGGAGCTCCAGCATCCTCCTATAACTACTAATAGCCACTGTCCTCCACCACCAATCTCTGGGAAGGAAAATTAGTATTTTCTCAATTTTCTTTACAGTGCTCAGTGATAGCCACTTTAAGTCCCTCATGCCCCCCACTCCACTCTCCATCCCTGCTGTCATCCCATTGTTTGCCTATGTAAAAAATTTGAAGCTACTACTGAAAATAAGAATATAAAGCACACAAAATTAATAATGAATTTAATGTATTTTTAGCTTTCAAATATGGTGCCAGTGTCCAAAGTATGTAGAACTGATACATAATTTGGAAGTAAACTGGGCAGATAGAACTGAAATCAGTGAAACCGAAATCGGCAGCACTTTAACATAATACTGTGTGATTTGCTTGGTAAGTTGGGTTACTTCACACATTTCATTCATTCAGCAATTTTCAGTTCAATTGCATAAAGTAAGGTCTTCTTTTGAATACTTATATTCAGTGTAACTTTTCATCGATAGCAGGAAAGTAGCCCAAGGGTTGAAAATGTAAATGGCTCCTGTAGCCAGTAACTAGGCAGGCAAAAAGGTCAGGCTGGGCAGGACTGTCAAGATACAGGTAGGCAGCACATAGTAGAAAATCCTTTGTGATCCTTCTGGACAATCAGACTCTTATATGTTAATCCTGCACTTGGAAGTGAAGTGTTCTTTACAGACATCTGGGACATCAACCAAGAAACTGATTCTTAGAGAGTCTCCTTTGTTTTGCTTGACAAACTAGGAGTTGTGGGAAAACTAAAGCTGCTTACTAGTACTTTTTCATTTGTCTTTTTCAATGTGTCATTGGCCACACTCTTAACTCGTACAAAGAACCTCTAGCTTTATATATACACAGCATGTGGAAAATAGAAAATATGACAGGAGTCATTGTCAGTCTATAGGTTATAGCCTGATTTCTTCATATAAATTTTAACATAGCTCTGTGGGATACTAATATTATTATACCTAACAGATTAACTACCTTTACATAGAGATTTGTATATTTTAGATGTTTATTTTAACTGACAAATAAAAATTGTATACATTTATGCTGTATAATATGATGTGAAATAAGCATATATTGTAGAATGGCTAACTTGAGCTAATTAACACATGTATTACCTCACATCTTTATCATGTTTTTGTGGTGAGAACTTTCAAAATCTACTCTCTTAGCAATTTTCAAGTATATACTACATTAACTATAATCACCATGTTGTTCAATATATCTCTTGAATTTATTTCTCCTAACTGAAATTTTGTATCCTTTGACCAACAAGAAAGTAGATATTCAGGTAAAGTAATATTTGAAAAGTTCTGCTGTGAATGAATACTTCTCCATTTCTTTTTTTTTTTTTTTTTGAGTTGGAGTCTCACTCTGTCGCCCAGACTGGAGTGCAGTGGCCGCTCCCAGCCACCACAGCCTCGACCCACTGGGCTCCGGCGATCCTTCCGCCTCAGCTTTCCAAGTAGCTGGAACTACAAGCGTGCGCCACCACGCCTGCTAATTTTTTTTTATTTATTGTAGAGATGAGGTCTCGCCAAGTTGCCCAGATGGGTCTCGAACCCGCGGGCTCAGGCAATCCACTCACCTCAGCCTCCCAAAGCGTGGGGTTACAGGCTGAGCCACCAAGCCCAGCTACTTCTCCATTTCTTAAACTTAACCCTTTTGTGTTT
Organism: Carlito syrichta; assembly: GCF_000164805.1. Taxonomy (NCBI): domain Eukaryota; kingdom Metazoa; phylum Chordata; class Mammalia; order Primates; family Tarsiidae; genus Carlito; species Carlito syrichta. The sequence continues at coordinate 95,611 of NW_007253812.1, forward strand.
TATAAAGAATAACTTTTATTGGGTGTTCCATCAATCAGGATGATAATGACAAGTTTTTTGGACAAATTGCATTCAAAATCACTCGTATATAGTATGAGTAGGATGTCTCCACAGAGTAAATGTTGTGTTATCTGTGTGTCTTCGTTTTGTATCAGCTGGACCTGCCATTCTAGAATTATGAGGCCACCTTGCAGAAAGGTGGTGTGGTACATGACACTGGGGTGATGTCATAATGAGCTTCCAGATCATAGTGTTCAGTGTCCTCCGAAGTAACTGCCTGTTGCCTCTGCTGCCCTTTGAACTAGTGTACGGTCGCCAGCTAGGAACATGGACACCTGATGCCGAACATGTAGAGTTGGGGGTCTTGTTCTCTTTTTATGTGATTTTAATTGCCAAGTGTCTAAAGCTTAATGTTCTGTGCTATGTAAATAATTTATGAATTTAACACTGGTTAACTGTCATATTTTGATGTCAACAAAGCTTTAGGGATTAAATGGTACCTAGCCAACATCAAATGACTTTATAGCTGCAAGAAGCGTGGTGTGGGAGAAGCTCTGTATGTGAGGAGAAAAGGAAATAAAAGTGGATTTGAAAGTGTTATCTTGGGGGAAAAAAAAAAGAATAACTTTAATATATATTACAAACTAACATGTCGATTTTTACTATAAAAATCTACTATAAAAAATTTCTATCACATAGCATTGTAAGGGTGTAAGCATTAGCTCTGCATGATCCAGAGATTTTGTTATATAGATGAACTAAAAAGGAGTGATTTTTTTAAAACCTCAGATGAATATAGTAGCAGCTTATTGGCTCTCGTAATATCAGAGTCATAGACATCTAATTCAACTTTCCACCCAAAGCTGGAAATAATTGCTTTCTACAAAATCGGACAGAAATTTACCTACCCATTTTACTCATCTGACTTCACACTATCTTTGTAAGGTAGAACATTCCATTTTAAAATGTTTCTTTTTTTCAGAAAGTCCTTCCTTATTTTGTGCTAAAAATCTTTCTCCATTCAACTGTTACCTAATTTTTATGGAGATACACAAATCAATATTATTTTTCTTCTATATGAGCACCCTTCACAACTAACTTGCAATTGAGAAACGCAAATATTTATGGTGTACAATTTATTTGACTAAAAATGTTCTCCTTAGTCCTTTACATTCCTTTCCCCAGCTTGCCTCAGTTTCCCTACCTGGAAAGAGAGAATGACAGTAGCAAACCCCAGTGTTGCTGTGAGGATGAGTGAATATATCTGCACTGTTCTCAAAACAATGCTGGGACATAGTAAAAACTCAATAAATGTGATGAGTTGCTGCTGTTAGTATATGGCCATTCTCTCTCTACACAAGGGACAATATGCTTATTCCTTTCACTGATGTTAGGAATCACAAACACACCCTTCTACAATAGGTCCTTTAGTTCTCTAAGACTGCATGAATGTGGGGTCTGCCCTGGTGAGGCCTTTCAGATGTTGATTAAGTCAGCCAAGAAGAAAGGATTAAGGTCTCTGAAAGCAAGAGAAGGCCATCCTGCCCTGTGGCTCATCTGTCCTAGAAGCTCTGTTCTTAACAAGCCTCTCATCTGAGACTCTCATACAGATCCCAAATCCAAAGCTGTTTTTAACTTGGGGAAAAATGTAAAGATATGAAAATGTAGAGAATGGTAAAATAGATACACACACCGTAATGTTAAGATTGTATCATATTTGCTTCAAATCTCTTTAAATTAATTCAACAAATATGTATTGAGTGCTTACTCTGTTCTGAGCATGGAGACATAAAATACAGCTGATTGCTGCCACTCCCTTCTGTACATCTCCCCAATCTGGTGTGCCTTGCTCCTTCCTGATGTATAACTGTTATGATACCTTTGATGTGAAGCCTTCCAGTCCATGATTTCATACATTTATATGCAGATACAAACAATAATAGCAGTTTTGTACATTTTAGGGATTAATAAACATTATAACACATCATTCTTTTTTGTGCAGCTTGTTCTGGCTTCAACATGGAGATCTATTCATGTTGACACATATAGCTCTAGTTCATTCACTATAACTGTTGTATAGAATTCCATCTTATGAATAGTCTATATTGTCATTTATCCACTTCCTTCTTGATGGAAATTTCAGGTTGTTTCCAATTTTCTGCTATTACAAAAAAATGCTACTTTATACAAGTCTTATGTTCATTAGTGAGAATTACTTTGGAAATAAATCTAGTTGTGAAATTGCTGTGTTGCTTAGGAAAGGCATGTTTATTTTTAGCAAAAACTACCACATTGTTCTAAAAAACTTATGGAACTTGCTACTGTCAGAGTTTTAAATTTTTTCTAAGTTCATGATTGTGACATGGTTTTAATTTGCATTTCCTTATTATTACTGCGGTTCTACAAGTCTTTAAATGTTTATTGGCTCTACAGGTTTCCTCTTCAGTGAACTGCCACTTAATAACCTTTACCCACATCTCTAATGGATTGCTTGTCTTCTGATTATTGATTTATACAAGTCATTTATATATTCTTATATATTCTGGATATTAATATTTTGTTCTATACATTGCAAATACCTCCTCCTCATCTTTTTTTTTTTTTTTTTTTAATCTCTTCCTATGGTGTCTTCTGTTATCTCAAAATTTTAAATTTTGATGTGGTCAAATCTGTCACTTTTTATGGTTTGTAGTCAGTCTTGTTTAAGAAATTATTCTTACCATAGCTTCTATTTTCTAACAGTTTCAGAGCTTCTTCCTCTTAGTTCTTTGTGAATTATTGAACTTACTTCTATATATTGTGTCAGGCCGAGACCTACTTGTACTTTGTCCCATATTGCAGGCCATTTGTCCCAACCTCATTCATTAAACAGTCTTTTCCATATCCGTTTATAACGCTACCTCTCTCTCATAGCAAGTTCCCAAATTTGCACCGAACACTCTCCTTTTGCTGCCCTGATATAGTTTTCTATTCGGAACTTTCCACATCACAATAGCAAAGTCACACATGTTTTCTTCTTGTAAATATCAACAAACTAGAAGTAAAAAACTGAGCTCAGGTTTTTAGTTTGTCACAGATGCCCTGGAGAAATTCCTTTTTCTGTGCTTCAGTTTCGTCATCCATATTGTATAGGGTTTATTGTATTTGTCCACTTGGCTCCCTCACAATGTAGAGGCCAGGTCAAACTTCAAGGTCAAAAGAAAAGTTTTCCCATCATATTATCAAGTTGCAGGACTTATTCTTCTAATAGCTAACAAAATTAATTTCCACATCTTTTTATACAACTTTTTATAAAAGTTTCTTATCCAAAAAATTGAAAAGTGGAGGAGATTGGGAAAAGGGCTATATAGGGCCACAAAAATCTAGAATTAAACCCTTAGTTTTTTCAACTGTATGCTTGAGATCATGGACAAATCTTGGAAATTTAGTTGCACATGCTACATATTTCACAATGATAAAAGGATAATCAAATAACATCAGGGAATCACTTGTTGAACTAAGAAAGTGTGGCTAGAGATAGGAAATTTAAAAGAACTAAGTGTAAAAATAAATATTCCCTCCCAAATAGATATGTTACAATGTTAATATAATATTATATATCACAACTCAGAAATATGACTCTGCATTGCTCAAAGTGGTCTACATCTTATTTTCAGTTATTGTAGAGCAACTTATTGCACAAAAATATCCTTGTGAAAAACTCCACAAAATAAGAAGATAAAAGAACATGACTTAACCTTGAAAATATTACTCTTGAAATAGGCTTTCTCTGACAATGTATGGCTCAAAATATACGTATCCAATTACCTTGTCTTCAGCAAGGAATTGCTGATAGTACTTTCAAATTGTGCAGCCTGCCCCCATGCAGAGCATGCCTGCTCCCTCTTTCCCTGCTCAACATTTTTATCCATAGCCGTTTACCTTCTCGCATGCTATTTAATGTACTTATTCACAATGGATAAGAGGCTTAGTGTCTGATCCCTCTCCTTTGGAATGCAAGCATAGATCTTTGTTTTCTTCGCTGGTGCATTCCAAGCACCCAGAATAGGACCCAGTATGTGAATTAAATAAATGCATATTTAGTCATTAATATTTGTTAAATACTTCACATATATTTCATGAACAATTGTTGAATAAGTAAATTCTAAGAAAACAGTATTAAACAGAAAATAGTGAAAAATAGTCCTAAGTAATATTTTCAAGGTTAAGCCATGTTTTTTTTATCTTTTATCCTAAGTCAGGATTCACTCTTAAACATCAGAAATACTCCCTTCCCTGACTTTTTAAACTTTAATATATTTTAAGAAAAATTCATCATAAGAACTTTTTTTTTTTTGAGTTGGAGTCTCATTCTGTCAACCAGACTGGAGTGCAGTGGCATAATTATGACTCACTGCAGTCTCGACCTCCTGGGCTCAGGTGATCCTTTTGCCTCAGACTCGCAAGTAGCTGGGACTACAGGTTCACGCCACCATTCTAACTGCTGAAATTATAGTAGTAAAGAAGACAGATGAAGTTCTCCCCCTTACAGAGTTTATACTATAGACAGGGAGATAGATAAAAACAAGTAAACAATCATAAACTAGCAACTAACTAAATAACATTCAACTGAAATGACACTGTAAAAATGCTCTGTAAATTTAAACATATTATAAAAACATATGGTATGATTATGATTGTTCTCATTAAGGGTGTGGTAGAAATTATTCTCTTTGAAAATGAACTAATAGGGAGTCAAGCCATCCCAGAGACCCAGAAATTTCATACCATTTGAATCAAAGTACGCCTTTATCCCTCCTTGTCTTTGACCAGTCCCTTATTCAGTAATTCACTCCACCCAGGCTGCTCTATTCACTGCTCCAAACACGTCCGACATGTTTCCCACTTTTCCCACCTAATCTTAGCCTCTTCTAACAGTGTCCCTTCCTAGATAATGCAAAGTTCCCTATTCTCCACTTATTTTGCTTTTATTCATATGGTTAAATGTCTAGTCAATTTTCACTACTTCCAAACTGACAAAGTAGGAAAGGAAGCTATGTGCATTTATGTATTTTCTTTCCTCATTATTTTCAATACAATGCACAAAAATCCAATAATCTGCTATATTTAGGATCTTAGCACTGAAATAAGGAAGATCCAGTGGGAAAGCCAGAGAATGGAAGATATGCTCTCTTGTATGCTAAATTTTTAGGGGTTAAGGCATTAGATCAAGCACTATTAAGAAGCTTGAGACATAGGCAATTTGATGTAGGTGGCTGGGCAAATAGCTGAAGTTTAATCTGATTATGTGGAGCTCTTTGGATTTTCTAAAGTTGTGATTCAAATCTATGAAACAATTTTCAAAAATATTCAGTTTTATGAGCGCATAGATGAGAATTATTCAATAGAAAAATTGTTTTGAAACAAGCATGTAGTTCAGATTTTTATTTTTCACTAATTACTAGCAGAACTCATGCAACCTAAAGAAAAAACCAGAGAATAATACTCTTATCACTTTTATTCTATCCAGAAGAAAAATCCTTAATGTTAAAACTAAAATTCACTGTTACAGGAATATGAGGATTTAAAAGAAAGTAAATACATGTGGATTAATCAAGACAGTTAAAAAAATCTCTATCCAGACACAGACATAAAAGTCAGGATCATAAAGATGAATATGATTAAGTTTCAGTGGAAAACAGCTACCAGTTTTGCGTGTTTACTCACAGGGACTTTGTATTGTCTTATCTGATCCAATCTTTTGTATGTGCTATACATATTTCACAGATGAGAAGACTAATGTTCAAATGACTAAACAGCTAGTAAGAAATGGCGTGGGGAATTGAACTCAGGAGAGTGTGGCTAAAGAGACAATTTTAATATTGTCAAAAGTTGATAAAAAGAAAATAAGTGAAAAGAACTGACATTTGAGTTCATCCCCTTTGTATTCTCCTTATCCAGGCTCTCTCTGCCCCATATATAATGGAAAACAGATTAATCTTCCTAAATGATAATTTCTTTTTTTAATTTTTATTTGATCATAAGGAGGTGGGGTACAAGTGAGGATTAACTACATAAGTCGGCTGCATGCAGGTGAAGTTTGGGCTTCTAGCTGGCCCTAACTCCCCCTGATAATGAACCAAGTATCCTTTGTGTTCTTAATATTTTCTTCATTTGACTGTCCATTTCTAAAACCTAATTGTTCTCTACTGCCTACAAAATCTAGGAGAAACTTCTTAGTGTCAAATGTAAGACTCTTTAAAATCTGACTTGATTCATCTCTCCCTAGCATAAATTCTATAATCCTGTTAGTCCACAGATTCACACATTCAAAAAGCACTTGTTGAGCACCTAATCTGTGCTAGGATCTGTGAAAAGACAGTCTTGTCCATAAATTACTCATAGTATAGTGTTTCTCAAATATATCTGTATTATCACTTTCTGGGGCCTTTACTCAGTTATTTCCCTTAAATGGAACATTCTGCTTCATCCTACATTCCTCACTTTTCCCACATATCAAAATCCAACCTACTCAAGATCCAGTGCTGATCCCAACTCCTTCATGAGCCATACACTAAACATTTTTGCTAGAAAATGGTTTTGTTCTTTTGAATCCTCAGAGCTTAGATTTCAGATTTTTGTATACTTGATTCCTGGCATACAGATACCTAGGCTGCTCACTCAGAGATTCTCATTCAGTATGTCTAGCTTTGACCAGCTTGGGAATTCACATTTAAACATGTCTGTTCGGTTCATGTTCCTTCTGCCCATGCTCGCAAGCAATCAGCTTGTTTTTTTCTCTGCTCAATGAATTGATTAGTCAGCTGAGTGCTTTAGTGTTACACAGACACAATCTTGATGGCAGCTTTTTTAGTCCCAATGATTTTGGCTCCTCAGTTACCAGCCACCTCCCGGTCCTCACCACATTATTGACACGATGAAGCAAAAGTTACCCAGGTTGTAGGGCCTAGATTTCTCTTTTGTAGCAATATTATTAAACTAAGTATTTCTATTGGACAATACAGACATGGAATCACATGTACTGGCCTGAGTGGCCTGAAGGCTCACTGCTGACATGTGAAGTATGCTTGCATTGAAGAAGACAAAGGAATCTCTCTCTGCACTACAGATTTTTTTCCTCCCTCCCTCCCCCCTTCCTACCTTCCCTCCTTCCTTCCTTCCTTTTTTGGTAGTGACACAGCCTTGCTATGTTGCCTGGGCTGGTCTATTGAACTCCTGGGCTCAAGCAACCCTCTCACCTCAGACCTAGGTCTCACAAAATGCTGGTATTACAGGCATGAGCCACACATCCAGCCCCACTATGGGAATTTCTTGAAATAGGGACTCTTTTATATTTAAGTTGACAGTGCCTACACCACCTGTAATTGAGCAATATTGAGCATGCATCAAAGAGTATCTAATAAAAAATTACTGAGGCAATGTATTTGCATGTCTCCTTGAGAGCAATGTTAAAGAATATGCTATTCAATGGAGAGAGCATCTTTCCTTCAAAAGAACAACAAAAGTAAACTATTAATTCCAAAGTTTGCACTAAGGACTCATGACTATTACAGATACTTGCTCTATCTTATAGGAAGTACTGGTAAGATCAGTATTCTTTTTAGAAATGTATTAAAAAAGGGATGCTTCCACGTTTTAAATTGTAAAATGAAAACAAATTATGAGATGGAAAATCTAATTTACAAAAGAAACATGGCAGCATTTTAGCAGGACTTTTAAGGGGTTGGTGTCATAACCATGTTATTAACAGAGAAGCATGGCTTCCAAAATGGTGAAACCAGTGAGGTGGTTTTGTATGTATGAGCTTAGAACAGACTTATGGCAATAAATTTCAAAATGACTTGTGATGTATGCCATTTCTTTTTAGGAATTTGAACACAGAAAAGGCCAAAGGAAAAATGGTAATGCCTTCCTTGAAAATACAAAGGATAACAATTCTTCAGTCTCTAGAGAGTGGCACGTGAAATGGCTCCCGAGTACAATTTTGACTGGGTTGATCTAGAGGCAAGTACAGTCAAATGAGTATTTTTCTGACAGCACAAGCATCCTTCCTCTTAAGCACAACTTCACCACTGACATTTAAACAGACATGAAATCTCCATTTCCAAAAGTCAAGAAAATTATAGATCCAAGAGAATGTCTTCTGTGTAACAATTTAAGAAAAGCTTCTAGAATGGGAGCAGAAAGAATCAAAGTATAGGTTTCCTCTTTCTTCCTACTATGCCTTGGAGAGCACTTTGCATGGACCTTCCAGAGGCAGAGAAGAAAATCAGTTGATCATAACTGGATTTTCAGAAAACCTGAAGATGGCCTAACTTTACTTTTGCACTATGGACACATTCTGTCTACTTCTTTAAAGATATGAGTTAATTTTTAACCTAAGTTCTCAGTGTAATGGTCAATAAACCTTCTGACCCTGCCAAAAAAATAATAGTACCTCAAGTATTCACAGTATTTGCTAAACTCAAAGAGCTTATTGATTAAATTCTGCTTGGTCACATGGAAAATTCAACATACCTAAATCTTTAAATTATTGGAAATAAAAAATAACTCTCATATGTGAAATAAAAAATTATGTGCAAAACTACTGTTGTTCTGACCATTGTTTTAATATTGCAGTCATTCTACTTAAAAACAGTGACTTCCTTATTTCTCTTGAAAATTACTTGTCGCAGGACTTGGTGGCTCAGCCTGTAATCCTGCACCTTGGGAGGCTGAGGTGAGTGAATTGCCTGAGCCCGCGGGTTCAAGACCCGCCTGGGCAACTTGGTGAGACCTCATCTCTACAATAAAATAAAAAAATTAGCCAGGTGTGGTAGCGCGTGCCTGTAGTTTCAGCTACTTGGAAGGCTGAGGTGGAAGGATCACTGGAGCCCAGGTCGAGGCTGTGGTGGCCGGGAGCGGCCACTGCACTCCAGTCTGGGTGATAGAGTGAGACTAGAACTCAAAAAAAAAAAAAAAAAAAAAGAAAATTACTTGTCTACTATATGGAAGCACTTTACCAACCACATGTTCAGTACTGCTCAATTACAGGTAGTGTAGTCACTGTCAATTCAAATATGAATCCCCACTTCTAGAAATCTGTAGGACAGAGGGAGATTCTTTTGTCTCCTCCAGGGCAAGCATACTTCACAAGTCAGCAGTAAGCCTTCAGGTCACTCAGGCCAGTAAACGTGCTTCCATGTCTGTATATCACTGTGTCGAATAGAAAGTTATGTTTCCCTATTTATTATACTAGTAGGTAGATTAAGTCTGATATGTACCTATGTCGTTCATGAGTATCTCCATTTCAAATAACACCTTCCCTTGCATGTTATGTTTTCTGTACATATGAAATTGAACTTTAGATTTTTTAAATTTACTATGTTTAAACATACAAATACAATATATGTCTATATCCATATCCATCGATCTATTCTTGTAATCCATAAAGATTAAACTACATGGGGAAGTCACTTCAATGTTTCCACTCACATCTATAAAAATGGGGAAAAGTACTACCGCCTTCATCAAATTTATATAGGAAGAGTACACTTATAATGGTTAATAGAAAAGGCAATATGGAAAAGTAGAAGAGGTGGTATTTTGTAATGAGAAGATTTAGGCATGGTTTTGCTACTTCTAGTATGTGACCTTGGGCAAATCATTTCTCTTCTTTGAAACTCAATTTTTTTTTTAACTTGTAAAGTGTGAATATTGTTACAAGACTTGCCTCTCTCAAAAAAATTTTTGTGGGGCTTCAGAAAGAATTAATATGTATAAGAAAACACTGAAAAACACTTAATTGATTAACAAATATAAAATAGTATTACTATACAGTACTTCCAGTGTATTTAAGTTATGCTAAGTAAACACCTAAAAATCTACAAAGTATGTAAAGATAATTATTTTACAAATTCATGTATTATAGCTTTGTTTTATTACTATTAAGATAAATATTTATTTTTAATTTCAGTTAAACTGCTACAATTATATATTTTACTAAAAAAACATAACCTACAAATTATATTTTGAAATGCAAATATAATTATAGAAACATATTCATTTTAAGTTCAATAAGAACTTAAATTGAAATGGATTTCATTACTTTAAAACAACATAACCTGGCCTTTCCACAAATATGACTGTGAAATGTAAATATATAGTTGTAGGAATACATACACATTATCATTTATTAAGAGGCTATACACGCATCTGTGCATTGATGAAGCACCGATACAACTGAAACATGCTCAAAATTAATTGTGATAAATAATTTTAAATGCATTAAGAGAGATTTTTATTTGGAGGACTGTACCGTGAATATTTTTGCAAAGCAAATGTTCATTTCTCCATATGCCCTTCTGGATGATAAGTGGGCTGTGAAGGGAAAAGAGTAGTGCACTGGGAATCAGTAGATCAGACATTCAGTTGCCCACATGCAGTTGTTTAGCACTTACTCCATGTCAGGCATCATCCTATGTGCTTGAAATACATCACTGAACAGCACAGACAAAAAATCTCTGTTCTCACAAAGATTGCACTCAGGTAAGAAAGAACAAACAAGGAACACACAAAATAGTAAATAAGTAAATAATTAAAAGGCTCCAAGCTGAATAAGCTTTCAGGTTATAAGAGCTGTGGAAAAACATAATGCAGTGTGAGATGATCAGGCATGTGTGACTATGGTAGGGCAGGTTCCAGTTTCGTTTTGTTTTTTCCTTTTTTTGTTTTATTATAAAGATGTGGGTTACAATTCAGGGTTAGGTATACAAATACTGATCACGAAGGTACCCTTGTTGATGAGGTATGCCCCTCCCTCCCCTAGCAGTTTCCCTCAACTGCCAATCCCATCCACCCTCCCCTGACAGTTTCCCATTACTGCCAAATGCTTTCTTATAGTATTATAATTGTTCAAGGTCCACTTATGAGTGAGAACATATGGTACTCTGTTCTTTGTTTCTGTGATAGATCACTGCATGGTCGACTCCAAATCCATCCCAGTTGCTGTGAAGTCCAGTTCCAGTTTTAGCAAAGTGGTTAGGGTGGGTCTAATCATGAAAGCATTAAGACAGATACACAGCTCTCTGAAGGAACAGCCAAAGGGAACAGCGTGTAAAGGTGCAGAGGCTCCACTTGATTCTAACAAAACAATCTTGTGAAAAAGACAATACCCCAGTTAGCAAGTGAGTAAACAGTGTCTCAGAGTGACTTGATCAAGGGAACAGAGCTAGTAAATAATAAAGCCAGGACTAGAACACAATTTTCTTTCATCTTGGTCCAGTGTCTTTCTTTGGTTTTATCCCTTTGCTTACCAGGCAGAGAAAAGTGCCTTGTTTCTTAGAAAGCACTGTATAGATGTAAAGTTTCATTGCCACTGCTTTGTTTGTTGTTGGTATAATTATTATTAATCACTCCCACTGATTTTTTTGCATTTTTAAAGTTGATATATTATAGTTGCACATATTTTTGAGGTACCTGTGATGTTTGGTACATGGACACAGTGTACCAAGTCAGGATAATTGGAATAGCCATCACCTCAAACATGTATTTTTCTTTGTGTTGAGAACATTACAGTTCTTCTTTTCTAGCTATTTTGAAATATATAATTACACACATAACTATAACTATATATAAATAACTATATATTATATTGTATATAAATTATATTGCATAAAAACATACAATAAATTACATTAAAAACTACATTAAAAAAACTATACCTTCTCTATTGTACTATCAAATACAAGAACTATTTCTTGAAAGGCAGGTAAAGCTCAAAGAGCAATTTCATTTTCCCTTCCCATGACTTATTTTCTTCTTCTTTATTTGTGCTTCTTTCTTGGACAGATCATTTTAATATCAGATTATCAGTTAAAGTAATTATACTTCTTTAGATATCTGATAAAGGTGTTAAATGTAGAAGTAAGCTATAAAATAGAAACCACTTATGATTTAACATCAAAAAGGCCAGAGGAAAGAGTCGAGAAAATGTGGAGCCCAGTGATTCATATAGGGAACTACATTTTTCAAAAGAGGTAGGAAGTAAAAATGCTAAAAACAAAAGAGACTACAAAAGAGGAAGCCGGTAAAAGAGGTAAAAATGGCAGATGGGGGCTGAAGAGGAGGGAAGGAGAGATTTTTAAATATCTTCAAGTAAAAATATGAGAAAATCCAATAATAAACAATATAAAAGAAAAAAGAGAATAAGAATCAGATTTCAGACACAGTAGACTGAAGAGCTGGTGGAATTACTAACAGCAGAGGGGAACAGAGAGGAGAGTCTGAAAGACGAGTAGCTTTCTTTTTGTCATGCTGGGTTTAAGGTGGCAGTGAGGTTCTCACGAGTGGAAAGGGTATAGCAGATAAAAGGCACATTTGGAAGATGTGTACTATCTAGAGTTGTTGTGTCCAGTACGGTAGCCTCTAACCACATGTGCCTACTGAGCAACTGAAATGTGGCTAGCTTGAACTTAGATGTGCTTTAAGCATAAAAGACACACCCAATTTTGAAGATTTTCTATAGAAAAAAATGTAAAATACCTCTTTTTTTGAATAGATTACATGTTGGAATAATATTTGCATGGATTGTGATAAAACTATATTAAAATTAATTTCATCTGCCTCTTTTTACTTTTTAAATATGACTACTAGACTTTTTTTTTTAAGTGATAGGGTCTCCTTATGTTGTCCAAGCTGATCTCAAACACTTGGTCTCAAGTAATCCTCCTGCCTCAGTCTTCCAAAGTGCTGGGATTACAGGTATGAACACTGTGTCCAGTTAACAATTGAAAATTACATATATGTTCATATTTCTATCAGACAGCTGATATAGAGCATTAATAGATATATATTAAGATCATATAAGGAGCCAGGCTCGGTGGCTCAGCCTGTAATCCCAGTGCTTTGGGAGGCTGAGGTGAGTGGATTGCCTGATCCCGCGGGTTCGAGACCCACCTGGGCAACTTGTGAGACCTCATCTCTACAATAAAACCAAAAAATTAGCCAGGCATGGTAGCGCACACCTGTAGTTCGGGCTACTTGGAAGGCTGAGGCGGAAGGATCACCGGAGCCCAGGTCGAGGCTGTGGTGGCTGGGAGCGGCCATTGCACTCCAGTCTGGGTGACAGAGTGAGACTCCAACTCAAAAAAAAAAAAAAAAAAAAGATCATATAAGGGACAGAAAAGTATGAGGTTAATCAAGTACATCATTTTGAAGTGTCTCAACTGAAAACAGATATGTGAGAAAAAAGAATACATGTCATTATAATAGCTGATATTTACAAAGCACTCTAAGCACTATGCTACACACATGAAGTGCATCTTATTTGTTCCTCCCAAAAACCTTATTAAATAATTTCATTATCTTTTATAGAAGAAAATACTGAGGCCTAAGATCAGAGTTGAGTTGAGTCTCAAACCCATGAGGGAACCCAGATCTCAAACTCTAAACTCCCGCATCAATTCCAGAACAAGATATGGTCTCCAATTATTAAACGGCTAGACTTTAAAATTATATTTCAAGTAACAATTTATTAGAATGATTCATTATCAAAATCAGTGATACATCAGTGATTTCCCAATTTGATTAAGAAGAAAAACTATAAACAAGTAAATTTGTAACTTTATAATTATGATAAGCTGTTGATACTGGCACATTTTCACCATGTTGGACCGCTAAGTAAGTTTTCAATGCAACCCCTTTCCCTTTATCACCTAATCCTAAAAATGCAAACCCATCAAGTTATATGGTACATATCTGTCCAACAGAAATGATTAGCACAATCCTAAACAGCAGGGCCATGTTTTCCAAACACAACTAGATATATGATATGGATCCACTTGACAAATGTTCAACCATCTCTTTCAGACCATGAAACACCTGAACCTCCCAAACTGACCAAAATATTTTGAAGGACGCTGAATAAATGGCAACCTTTTGCTGAAGCACCACAGATTAAGTTAGTTAGCTGTATACTTTTAAAAACAGATTTTATACTCCTTGAAAATGGTATAATTTTAAGGAACACAAAGAAAAAAGGGGCTTGATACTTTAGAATCCTGACAATAAAGTCTCCTACTAATATAAAGAACCAAAAGAATAAGATAGCTTTCATTTATGTTTGGTTGGTTTTAATTTTAGTTTAGTTAGTTAGTTAGTTAGTTAGTTAGTTAGTTAGTTAGTTAGTTAGTTAGTTAGTTAGTTAGTGAGTCAGTCAGTTAGTTAGTTGGAGTCTCACTCGGTCGCCCAGACTGGAGGGCAGCGGCCGCTCCCGGCCACCGCAGCCTTGACCCGCCGGGCTCCGGCGATCCTCCCGCCTCAGCCTTCCCAGTAGCCGGAACTACAGGCGCGCGCTACCACGCCCGGTTGATTTTTGATTTATTGTGGAGATGAGGTCTCGCCAAGCTGCCCAGGCAGGTCTTGAACCTACGGGCTCAGGCCATCCACTCACCTCGGCCTCCCAAGGCACGGGATGACAGGCTGAGCCACCGAGCTTGGCTTGTTGGTTTTCATTTTAAAGACAAACTTATATCTCTTAACCTTTTTACCTTTAATTTCTACTACCTGTTGGGATAAGATGGCCATCATAGAACTGCTGAATGTGTGTAGTCATAGCTATAATTACATCATTTTCCAAAATTTACTCAGGTAAAATATTTTTAAGCAGTTTATCTCAATTATAATAAAAACACTTCTCCCGACTAAAAAAACCCACTGCCATAAATTTACATTATCGAAATGGGGAAATAAAAAGAAATGTGAAAGAAAAACATTTACTTTGGAATAAGAAGACAGAGATGTCTTAGAAGACAGTGCATACTGGACATCAATTTAAAAGGGTGTCTTTGTGAACTGGCCCAGTAATGTATTAATTCGACTCCCTACCGTCCCCACTCCCTGTCCCCATTTTTTTATAGATTTAAATTTGGATATTAAAAAAAAAATCCTCTGATGACCCAAAGTTTCTCAGAAATGCTTATCTAAAGAGGAAGAACCACAATTGTATAGAATAAAGCTTATAAGAGCTGGCCCTTCATTTTGGCTCTTTTGGGTGACTCCCATGACTTTCCTCATCAATTTAAGAGATATCCCTGGACTTGCCTTGTTCCTTTACTCACAAGTTTCTACCTATACTTTGGAACAAAGGAGACAGCCAGTTAGCCCTAAAAAATGCTCTGTCCACCCTGATGCCAGGGTATTAAGAGCATAAAGTGACAGGCCAGGCATAAGAGATGGCCACCTGTACTCCTATTATTGAGTGCCACCAACGTAGGCCCCTCCTGTCGGAGAGTATCTCCCTCCCCCCGGACTTCACTTGAGACTCTTATTACAACCGTCTGGCAAGCAAGAAACAAACTACACCGTACGCTGAATAATAAGGGCCGAAGAGGAAACAAAACGAAGCGGGCAGGGCGGATACGAACTGAGGCGGGTGGGCTGGGAAATGTGAAGGCAAGGCGGTCAGAAAACGCCTCACACACAGCTAGGCAGAGAGTGGGTGCCTGGGCGGGCAGCGGTGGGGGTGGGGGGAGGAGATCGAGGGCCGATTAGCGGCGCGGGAGCTGGGAAGAGAAAGGCGATTAGCACACGTGAGCAAGCCCCGCAGTGGAGAGGAAACCAGTCGGGAGGGAGGAGAGAGCGGAAGGCAAAGATAGAATGGGGACCAGGGAAGGCACACGCGGGTCTCCGGTTTTGCCTGGGACGGGCCCTTCGAGCAGGGCAGAACACATGTTCTCCTTTTGTAGCCAAAGAGCCAGGCGCCGCCGCTAAAACTCTGGGGCAGTTCACGGGACACGGGGGTGCGCGCGCGCGCGCACACACACACACTCACACGCGCACACACACACACACACACACAGACTCACACTCACACGCGCGCACACACACACACACACGCCTGCCCCCACCCCCCGAAACAGAGCTTAAGCCGAGGAGAAAGCGTTGGGAATGCAGCGCGGAGCACGGGCTGGGAGGGCCGGCCGAGAGGGGACTTGTTGGGGAGGACGCCCGGGGCCCCTCCAAGCCGAAGGCTAACGGAAACCTGCCCCGCCCGGCGCCCGCCTGCACGCCCAGGACAGCACGGGCGGCCACAGACACACCCCCAGAGTGCAGGCGGCGAGGGGAGGCGGGATTCAACCGCCAGGGCCCAAGCGCGAGACCTCCCGAGG
>NW_007253812.1:112503-152122 GCF_000164805.1 Carlito syrichta
CCGGGCGGCGATTTGCAGGCCCAGCCGGCGCCGTCGGCGCGCGGCGGCTCACGGCTCGCGCTGGCCCTCCAGGACCCCTGCAGCCCAGAGAGGCAGGTGGCCGTGGGGAGGAGGGCGGAGTGCGGGGCGGGAGCTCTGGTCTTGCTCGTAGCTGGGCTTCGGGCTTTTGAAGCACGTCTTAAGTGGGAATTGCTCTTGCTCTTGCAGGTTAGCGGGACCTGGGCTTTTTAGATATGGGGGATGGGTTGAGTTTCTTCCGGGATGGGGTCGGGGCGAGTCAGCACCAGATCTGTGCTGAGCAGGACTGTCCCCCTCGACGCCTCCGGAGGCTCTGATCCAGGGCTTCCCAGCGAATGTCACTAACGCTTAGATTATTCAACACTACATTGTGAGAACAGCGATGGCATCTCAATCCTGAGCATTTAATTTTCTTATTTTTGTGTATGTTGCCCAAGTGAAAGAAGTTGGAAAAGGTAGACTTGTGTGTTCCGTGACCTTTCCTCCTTTTCAGCTTTTTGTATGAGGCTGACGAGGCAAAGTTGCAACGCACACAAAGGCACACTTGTTTACTGGAGTGGAGAGCACCACATGCCGCTGTGCAAGGAGGTACCAGTACCATATGCACTTGAGCGTTCCACACCTGGGCAGTACTGATGGACTGGTAGAGTGTTGTAGAGTAGCAGAGTGAGGAACCACAGGTGCCAGGGCTGGGTCTTAACTTTGATTCAGTTTTAACTTAACTTTGGGTCATGTGATCACCCAATATTTAGAGTTTCATATAGTTGGAATGGTAAATGACTTTATGACCATGAACAGGTGTTAACCAAGTCTTATATCAGAAGTCAACTTTGCCACATACTGGCTGTGTGGTGTTGGGTTACCTAATCTCTCTGTGCTCCAGTTTCCTGATCTAGAGAATGGGGACAACGTAGCACTTACATAGCATGTTGTTAGGATTAAATTCATGTGAGTAAATCTCTAGAAAAATATCTGGTGCAAAAGGTGTTAGTTATTATCTGCTATTGATTTGATGTCTGTGACAATCTGAAGGTGATATTTGTTTAATGCTGGTATATTTTGGTCCAGAAAAACAGAATCACATATACCATTTGACTCCGGTTTCACATATTCATTGTTTACTCAAATATTTTAGTGCCTACTATATGCTAGAGATTGTGGTAAGTATTGTGATGAACAAACACACAGTTTCTGCCCTTAGCAGTTTTCAGAACTTGTGATGGTCAGAGACTGGAAGGAAAGTCACTCAAATATTCACCAAATATTAAGTGTTTTTTCTTTACATAGTATTATGGAATGATTTTTTTCTTTTTACATTTTCTCTTTATTTTCTATATTTTACATGTACTTATATTTTTAAAAGTATAAAAACAGCTTCCACATGCTTTGGATATTGAAATCCTGGATCTGAATTCATTGTATCATTACTCTGATGAGTAGAATGTGAGTTCTTAATCTAGATAGTGGTTCTCAGACATTATTGAGTATAAATAATAGCACCAGATGATTTAATACAATACCGGGATATCTGGGCTCCATCCAGGTGGTCTCAGGTACAGCCCAGGAATAAGAATTTTTTTCAGTTTGGCTTTTGGTTTAATACTTGCTATTAGTTCCACATTGTGTGAATTTTTTTTTTAAAAAAATACTCTATTCTAGAAGCATCTCTGAACTTCCAAAAAGTGTAATGGGATCTCTTTGGGTCTTGAAGTGGTAAAACCTCCGTTTCCAAGGAATACAAATTTTTAACAAGCACCACAAATGGTGCTCATACAGGCAGGTGGTCCATGGACCATATTTTGAGAAACATAATTCCATCATCTACTCAGGGAAAACTTTAGCCTATTCTTCTAACAACATGAAGGGGGGAAAACATTGTAAGTGACAGTTGACCTGCAAGCACTTTGCTGCTGTTTACTTGTGGGAAGTGCATCACTGATGTCACCTCTACCTTGCAAGGCACATCAGGTTAACACGTGGAAGAAAATCTTAAACTTTGAATTATCCCTATGCTTCCCCACTTCCATTTAGTCTGATAATAGTTATTTTACCTTTATTATCTAAAAAAACTGACAGGGTCAGAAGGAGATCTAAAAAGTCACCTATCTATTATCTTAACATATTATTTTATGGCTTTCCCTGTCACTAAAATAAAGGAACAAAGGAGACAGCAAATGGTAGTGGGCCTTTTCCCACCAATATTTCATTAGATAGTAGAAGGAAGTAGTTCTGCCTCTATAAACATGGGTCAGGAAAGTACCTTAACCAGATATAACTGGGAAAGGGTCTTAACTAGATATAGCATGAATTCCCACTTAGTTATCAATAAAAAGATTTTAACATGCCATCACTACCGTGATTTTGTAATTTCTTTTCCTTTCATTATTCTCTTAGGTGGATTACACAAAGGCTGGCATTTGCTTGTGTTCCTTAGCTGTAAGACAAGCCTGTATTGAGCATGTGTACAATAACATAATTATAGACTAATCATGTGTTAGGTGCTTATGTGGATGTGGCGCTATATAAAGTGATTGTTAGCATAATCTAAGAATCTTAAACCTAAAAATAGAAATCAGACTTTCTCCCTCTCCGTCTCCCTCACCACCCCCCTTCCCTCTATCTCTCTCTCACACACACATATTTTATATTTTACAGGTGAAGAAAATATGTCTCAGAGGACTTAGAGAAGATCAAAAACTAATAGATGGTACTACTAAAGCCTGTATCTCCTGAATCGGGGGAGTAAATTCTTATTGCCTCTTCTGCCTTTCCAGTGCTAGCCTTCTAGCCTTCATCAAAATTATAAAGGAAGTAAATTTTGTCTTTTGTGAGTCTAATCTCCTTTGTGTATTCTCTTCTGAAGTATCCCTTCTTTTGATGCCTAACATCTTTGTATTTTGTCCTGAGAAAAATACTCCCTTATAATTAATTGTGACTTTAAATCAATCTACTACTACTTTTCTTCAAAGTATTTGTACTTTTAGGGTAATAGTAGAAATAGACTCTGAAAATCACATTATTTTCCTGGCCATATGCTCTGCTTTGGGTAAAGAAAACTCTGGGACCTATGTAAGTTTAGAAATGAAAAATCATATGAAGAATAAACCCAGACAAAGGCATATTGACAAAACTGAGTTCCCTTCAACAAATTTAGTATATCTCTTACTCAGTATTATAGGACTAAGGATTTATGACAAAGCAATATATGTATATATTGTTCATTTGATTGGATGGAGTAACAAGTAGACAATCATGATCTTATATCCATCTAGGTTTTAAAGAGAACTTATGTTTATTCATTTAAAAATACGATGCAGAGTACTGTGTTCTAATATAACATTCTTGAGCAGGGGTTGGCAAACTAGTTATAGGACAAATCCAGCTATTTGCCTGTTTTGTAAATAAACCTTTATTAGAACACAGCCATGCCCATATGTTGATATATTGTCTGTGGCTGTTTTTGTGTTACAGTGGCAGAATTCAGTAGCTGTGACATGAACTATATGGCCTGCAAATCCTCACATATCTATTATTTGGTCCTTTATTTTTAAAAAGTGTGTGGATCTTTGTAGAACTTAGATAATATGAATATGGCCTAGAACAATATAGATAATCCTCTTCTATTCCAATGCTTATATTTTAATGAGAAAGAGAAGACAGTAAACAAAATATTTTTAAAAATCTTTTTAATTTTAAGATGTAGGGTACAAGGGATTAGGTTCACAAATGTTCATTATGCAGGGACCCTTGCTGATGAGGTGTGCCCCTCCCTTGCAGTTTCCCACCACTGCCTTTCTCATAGTGTTATGATAATTGTTCAAGGTCTGCTTATGAGTGAGAACATGTGATACTCAGTTCTTTATTTCTGTGATAGATCAGAAACAAAGAAGTTCATCCACATTGCTGCATAGTTCATAATTTTGTCCTTCTTATGGTTGTGTAATATTCCATCATGTATATGTACCACATATTTTTTATCCAGTCCTTTATTGATGAGCAGCATAGTTGGTTCCATGTTTTTGCTATTGTGAATAATGCTGCAATAAACATGCATGTGCAGGTATCTTTTTCATAGAGTGATTTGAGTCCCTCCAGGTACATTCCTAGCAGGGGGATTGCAGGGTCATATGGAAGGTCAATTTTTAGATCTTTTAGGAATCACCACACTGTTTTCCACAGAGGTTGTACTAGTTTATGGTCCCACCAACAGTGTAGAAGTGTTCCCTTTATACCGCACTCTCTCCAGCATCTGTTGTTTTTTGAGTTATTGATGATGGCCATCCTCACTGGACTTAGGTGGTATCTCAGTGTGGTTTTAATGTTAATTTCTTTGATGACTAGTGAGGCTGAGAATTTTTTCATGTATTTGTTGGCTGCTCGAATGTCTTCTTTTGAGAAGTGTCTATTCATATCTTTTCCCCACTTTGTAGTGAGGCTTTTCTTTCTTTTCGGCATGTTTGAGTTTCTTGTAGATCCTAGATGTTAGGCCTTTGTCATATATACAGTAGGCAAATATTTCTTCCCAGTCTATGAGCTGTCTCCCTGATCTCTTGATGGCTTTTCTGGCTTTGCAGAAGCTTGTCAGTTTGATGAGTTCCCACTTGTCTATCTTATCTCTTATGGCACGGGTACTTGGGATTTTGATCAGAATTGATTGTGAGTTCCAATTTCCATAGGGTGTCTCCTTCATTTTCTAAGGTTCTTATAGTTTAAGGTTTTGTGTTTAGGTCTTTGATCCATTTAGAGTTGATTTTTTTGTGCGGTGATAGGTGGGGGTCTTGTTTTCATCTTCTGCATGTGGTCAGCCAGTTTTCCCATCCCCATTTACTGAATACTCCTCTCCCCAATAATTGATAGTGGAACCTTTGTCAAAGATGAGTTGGTTGAAAAATTGAGGTTTTGCTTCTGGAATCTCTGTCCTGTTCCATTGGTCTATATGCCTGTTCATTGGTCTATATGCCTGTTTTGATTATTGAAGCTTTATAATAAAGTTTAAAGTCTGGAAGTGTGATACCTCCCATTTTTATTTCTTTGTTGAGTATTGTTTTGGCTATTTGTGGTTGTTTATGTTTCCATATGAATTCCTGTATTGTTATCTCCAGGTCTGAGAAGAATGCTGCTTGTAATTTAATGGGTGTTGCAATAAATCTGTAGGTTGTCTTGGGTAGGATGGACATCTTAACAATGTTGATTCTTACAATCTGTGAACATGGAATATGTTTTCTTTCTTTCTTTTTTTACTGTTTATTTTATTTTTTTAAACATATTTTTTATTATAAAATTGTGGGGTACAGTTAAGGGTTAGGTATACAAATGTTCATCGTTCAGGCACCCTTGTTAATAAGGGGTATCTCAGCCGGGCTCGGTGGCTCAGCCTGTAATCCCATGCCTTTGGGAGGCTGAGGTGAGTGGATTGCCTGAGCCCGCGGGTTCGAGACCCGCCTGGGCAGCGAGACCTCATCTCTACAATAAATCAAAAAATCAGCCAGGCGTGGTAGTGCATGCCTGTAATTCCGGCTACTTGGAAGGCTGAGGCAGAAGGATCGCCGGAGCCCAGCAGGTTGAGGCTGCAGTAGCCAGAAGCGGCCACTGCACTCCAGTCTGGGCGACAGAGTGAGACTCCAACTCAAAAAAAATAAAATAAAATAAGGGTTGTCTCCCCATTCCCAACAGATATTGACTACCGTTAGTCCCATCTCCCTTCCCCTCCCTTCCCCCCCATAGTTTCCCACCACTGTCAGTCCTTTTCTCATAGTATGATAGATGTTGGAGGTCCACTATATGAGTGAGAACATGTGATAGTCAGATCATTGTTTCTGTGAGAGATCACTCAGTATTATAGACTCTAGTTCCATTCAGGTTGCTGCAAAATTCATGATTTTGTTCTTTTTTATGGCTGCATAGTATTCCATCGTGTATATGTGCCACATTTTGTTAATCCAGTCCTCTTTTGATGGACAGCATGGTTGGTTCCAGGTTCTTGCTATTATGAACAATGCTGCAATAAACATTCATGTGCAGGTATCTTTTTGATACAGTGATTTGAGTTCTTCAGGATATATTCCCAGTAGGGGGATTGCGGGGTCATATGGGAGGTCGATATTTAGAGTTTTTAGGAATCGCCACAGAGGTTGCACTAGTTGCACTCCCACCAACAGTGTAGAAGTGTTCCCTTTTCCCCACACCCTCTCCAGCAACTGTTATTTTTTGAGTTAGTGATAATGGCCATTCTGACTGGAGTTAGGTGGTATCTCAGTGTGGTTTTGATTTGCATCTCCTTGATGATTAGTGAGGTTGAACATTTCTTCAAGTGTCTGTTGGCTGCTCGGATGTCTTCCTTTGAGAAGTGTCTGCTCATATCTTTTGCCCACTTTATAATGGGGTTGTTTGTTTTTTTCCTCTCAGCACGTTTAAATTCCTTGTAGATCCAAGATATTAAGCCTTTGTCTGACCTGGAGTTGGCAAATACTTATTCCCAGTCTGTGGGCTGTCTCCTTGCTCTCTTGATGGTTTCTTTGGCTTTGCAGAAGCTTATCAGTTTAATGAGGTCCCACTTGTCTATCTTATCTCTTATGTCCTGTGGGTTTCCACTTTTGTTCAGAAATTGGATGCCAGTTCCAATTTCCATAAGGGTATGTCCTGCATTTTCTAAGGTTCTTATGGTTTGAGGTTTTACATTTAGGTCTCTGATCCATTTAGAGTTAATTTTTATGTATGGGGACAGATAGGGGTCTTGTTTGAGTCTTCTGCATGTGGTCAGCTGATTTTCCCAGCACCATTTACTGAATAAGTTATCCTCTCCCCAGTGGTAGGTGGTGGAGGCTTTGTCAAAGATGAGTTGGTTGAGAAATTGAGGTTTTGCTTCTGAAATCTCAATTGTATTTCATTGGTCTATGTACCTGTTCCTATACCAATACCAAGCTGTTTTGATTATTGTAGCTTTATAGTAAAGTTTGAAGTCTGGTAATGTGATACCACCTGCTTTTTTTTTTTTTTTTTTTGCTGAGGGTTGTTCTGGCTATTCTTGGTCGTTTGTGTTTCCATATGAATTCCTGTGTTGTTTTTTCTAGGTCTGAGAAGAATGTTGCTGGTAATTTGATGGGTATTGCATTAAATCTGTAGATTCCCTTAGGTAGGATGGACATCTTCACAATGTTGATTCTTCTAATCCATGAGCATGGGATATTTTCCCACTTGTTTGTGTCATCTTTGATTTCTTTGAGCAGTGTTTTGTAGTTTTCATTGTAAAGGTCTTTCACATCTCTAGTTAGGAAGATGCCAAGGTATTTCATTTTTTTTGTGGTTATTGTGAATGGAATTGTGCTTTTCATTTGGGTTTCTGTTTGTTTATTATTGGTGAAAAGAAGTGTGATTGTCTTTTGTATATTTATTTTATATCCTGAGACTTTGCCAAAGTCTTTTATCAGTGTAAGGAGATTTTTGACAGATTCTCTTGGGTTTTCAAGGTACACAATCATATCATCTGCAAAGATAGATAACTTGACTTCCTCTTTTCCTATTTGGATACCCCTGATTGCCTTCTCTTCTCTGATTGCTCTAGCCAGGACGTCCAGTACTATATTGAACAGGAGGGGTGAGAGTGGGCATCCTTGTCTTGTTCCAGTTTTCAGGGGAAATGGTTCCAATTTTTGTCCATTTAGGAGTATGCTGGCTGTGGGTTTCTCATAGATGGCTTTTACTATTTTGAGGTATGGTCCCCGTATGCCTAGATGTTCGAGGGTTTTTATCAAGAAGGGGTGCTGAATTTTATCAAAAGCTTTTTCTGCATCTAATGATATAATCATGTGGTTTTTGTTTTGACATCTGTTGATGTATTTAATTACATTTATGGTTTTATGAATGTTGAACCAGGCTTGCATCCCAGGTGTGAAACCTACTTGGTCATGATGGATGATTTTTGAGATGTGTTGTTGAATCCAGTTTGCTAGGATCTTGTTGAGAATTTTAGCATCTGTGTTCATCAAAGATATTGGACTGTAGTTCTCTTTCTTTGTTGGATCTTTACCTGGCTTGGGTATCAATGTGATGTTAGCTTCGTAAAATGATTTGGGGAGCGTTCCATCTTTTTCAATCACCTAGAATACCTTCAATAGGATGGTAACAGCTCCTCCTTAAATGTCTTGTAGAATTCTGCTGGAAAGCCATATGGACCAGGGCTTTTTATTGTAGGTAGTTTTCTCATTATGTAGTCATTTTCCTTGATTGTTATTCGTCTACGTAGGGTCTCAATTTCTTCTTGTTTTAACCTAGGCAGGTTGTGTGATGTAAGAAAGTTCTCCATTTCCTTAAGGTTTTCAAGTTTGTTTCCATACAAGTGTACATAGTAGTCTCTAATGATCTTTTGTATTTCTTCAGGGTCAGATATGATTTCATCTTTTGTGCTTCTGATTGTGTTTATTTGGGCTTTTTCTCTCTTTTTCTTGGTCAGTCTAGCTAGGGGACCATCGATCTTGTTTATCCTTCCCAAGAACCAGCTTTTTGTTTCATTGATTTTTTTGTATTATCTTTTTATTTTCTATGTCCTGGATTTGGGATTTTATTTTAGTGATCTGGATTCTTCTGCTGAAATTAGGGTTTTGGTGGTCTTACTTTTCCAGCTTCCTTAGGTGGCTTATTAGGCTATTAATTTGTGATCCTTCCATTTTCTTTATGTGCATTTGTAGGGATATAAATTCCCCTCTTACTATAGCTTTCATGGCGTCCCAGAGATTTTGGTAAGATGTTTCTTCATTTTCATTTGTTTCCAGGTAACTTTTAATATCTGTTTTGTTTCATCATTGACCCAGGAGTTGTTTAGCATCATGCTGTTTAATGTCCATGTCTTTGTGGGTTTTAGGGGGACCTTGTTGGTGTTGATGTTTATTTTTATTCCACTGTGGTCCAAGAAGGTACATGGTAAAATTTCAGTTCTTTTAAATTTGCTTATACTTGATTTATGGCCAAATATGTGGTTGATCTTAGAGTACGTTCTATGCGGTAATGATTAGAATGTGTATTCTGTGGTCTTTGGATGGAGTGTTCTGTAGGTATCAATTGAGTCCATTTGGTCAAGAGTCACATTGAGGTTTCAGATCTCACTGCTGATTTTTTTGTCTTGATGTTCTGTCTAGGGTTGCGAGTGGGCTGTTGAAGTCCCCAGCTATGATTGTGTTGGAGTTGATATCTTTTTTTAGTTTACCTAGAAGCTGCTTTATGAAAGTTGGTGCTCCTATGTTGGGTGCATATATGTTTAAGATGGATATCTCTTGTTGATGGATTGAACTTTTTATCATTATGTAGTGGCCATCTGTATCTTTTTTAATTTTTAATAGTTTGAAGGGTATTTTGTCTGAAATTAAGATCGCTACTCCTCTTTTCTTTTGTGTTCCGTTTGCCTAAAAGTTTGTTTCCCATCCTCTTACTTTGAGTCTGTGAGTGTCCTTTCTAGTGAGGTGAGTCTCTTGAAGGCAATAGATTGTTGCCTGGTGATATTTTATCCATTTTGCCATTCTATGTCTTTTCAGTGGTGCATTTAATCTGTTCACATTTAGGCTAATTATTGAAATGATAGAGTTGATCCCTGTCATAATGATCTTACAGAGTTGTTCCTGTTTGTTTGCTGTCTTTCTTTTGGTTTTGGAGTTGGTTCATGTGTGTTTTTAATCTTTTGCCTGTACTCTTGTGAAGAATGTTGTTCTTTTTTCCTTTTCTTCTGTGTTCAGTACTTTCTTAAGTGTTTCTTGTAGAGGTGGTCTGGTGGCAGCATATGTTCTTAGGGATTGGATATCTGGAAAATATTTCAATTCTCCCTCACTAATAAGCTTAGCTTGACTGGGTAGTTTATTCTTGGTTGAAATTGTTTATCTTTTAGAACTTTGAAGATAGGGCTCCAGGCTCTCCTAGCCTGGAGGGTTTCTGTAAATAAATCTGCTGTTCTTCTAATTGGTCTTCCTTGGTAGGTAGTGTGGCCTTTTTCTCTTGCTGCCTTTAGGATTTTTTCTTTTATAGCTACTTTGTTTAGGCGAATTATTATGTGTCTGGGAGTTGGTCTTCTCATTTGTTGTCTTGCAGGGGTTCTCTGAATCTGTTGTGCTTGAATTTTTGCATCACTGATGAGATGAGGGAAGTTTTCTGGAATGATTTCATGAAATTTTTGTTCCAGTGTGACTTCTGACTCTCTCTCTGCCTCAGGAAGGCCAATTACTCTTAGATTGGGTCTCTTGAAGTAATCATTCATCTCCTGAAGGTTTTGTCCTGACTTTTTAAGCTTCTTTTCTATGTTTTTGACAGTTTGGGTTAGTTCTGTATTTTGGTCTTCAAGTTCTGAGATTCTTTCTTCTGCTTGGCTAATTCTGCTTTCCATACTTATTAGTTTGTTATTTATTTCCATCACAATATTCTTTACTGCTGTTATTTCTGTCATCAGCTCCTTCCTATTTTCCTCTTGTCTCACCTCAATTTTTTAAATTCTCTCTATTAATGCCTTGATGTCTGGGTTTGTTACAAGTGACCAGTCATTCTGGGGGCTCTTCATTGTTTGTGTTCTGAAGTCTGTTTTCTCAGTGTCTGACCTCCCTGGGATCTGTGTGAGCCCTGTATTCTTCTTTTGGTTTTTCTTCATTTGTGCAGATTTTTCCTCCCTACTTTTCCCTTCCCTCCACTTCCTTATCTTCTTTAATTCTGTTATTCAGGGTTGGAGGGATTTCTTTTACTGTTCTTTGTTCAATCTCCTATTCTTCCTTATGTATTTCCTCTTGCTTTGTTCAGTTCTGGAGTTGGACTGTAGGTTGAGGGCAGTCCTTTTTGTAGTTTTGGGATTTATTTAAGGGGAAGCTGTGACTCAAAATCTCTCTGCAGATCCTGGTATCCGTCAACAGGTGTATGGATAGTCTGAAGTCCTCTTCCCACTGCCTTGGAGTCTGTCCATGCAGTAGGGTTATAAGTTTACTCCCTGAAAACAAAATGAAGTTATCAGAGGGAACAAAATGGAGCAGGCAGTGGGGGGAGGACAGGGGTTGAGAGAGAGAGAGGAGTGAGAGGGAAAACAGATGAGTGTACAGACTGGTAAGTGAAAAGAGACACAAAGACTAAAACAAATATAAAGAAAAATAGTAACCACAACTGTAAACTAACCAACAACCATATAAAAAGCTAAAACATACAATGATGCTAACGTACACGCTGACCAACCTCCTTATTGGTGTGCTATTCCTTTATACAAAGATGGGGTTTACAGAGAAATAAGAAAAAAGGAAAAAAAAAGAAAAAAAGGGAAAAGGGAAAAGGGATAGATTAGTCAGTAGACTAACAGAACCAACCAAGCACACTCTGAAACTTTTCCTTTAAGTCCAATGTCCTTTCAGTTCTGATTTCTAGCTGTCTTTGCAGGCTGGTAGAATTGTTCATAGTTAGGGTCAGTTGCCCCTGACCTGCTGTGAAGAACAGTTCAGATATGTGCCCCCTGCCCAGTCTATTGCTGAGATCTGGCTTTTTCTATTTATCAAGAGGGATAAGCCTCTGCCATTCCCGTTTTGATGTTGTTACCTTGGGCCCCCAGCAGATGGTGCTATCTCACGGCTGCAGTCCAGAGGGGAGTGAGTTGGTTAGGATCCGTGACCTGCTGCGGCAACTTCCCGGTACACGGGGAGTTCCACAGGGCTGTCTTCGGGCTAGGGGTGTAGTGTGGCAGTGGCAGCAGCAGCTGGGCAGCGGCGATCTCAGAAGATCCTGTTTGCGGGGGCTTTGCGGTCTGAAGTCATGGGTCGCTTCAGGCATGAGCTGGGAATGAACGCAGTGGCGGCATTCATGACTGCAGGAGCAGCCCAGACTGCGGTGATATCTGAGTAGCAACGGCGGGGGGTGGCTGAGCTCCCTGTGAAGAGCAGGCTGCGGAAGATGGGACCTGCAGCCCTTGGGAGAGAGCTAGGGTCTTTATGAGTGTTCTCTTTTGCAGAGGGTCTCACAGACCATGCTGCCCCATCGCCATCTTGCCAGAAGTCAATGCTGGAATATGTTTTCATGTGTTTGTGTCATCTTTGATTTTTTTGAGCAGTGTTTTGTAGTTTTCGTTGTAAAGGTCTTTGACTTCTCTGGTTAGGAAGATGTCAAGGTATTTCATTTGTTGTGTGGCTATTGTGAATGGGATTGTGCTTTTTATTTGGGTTTCTGTTTGTTTATTATTGGTGTAAAGAAATGCAATTGTCTTTTGCACATTTATTTTATACCCTGAGACTTTGCTAAAGTCCTTTATCAGTGCAAGGAGGTTTTTGACAGATTCCCTTGGGCTTTCAAAGTATAGAATCATATTGTCTGCAAAGAGGGATAACTTCCTCTTTTCCTATTTGGAAGCAGGATAGAAATTCCTGATTTCCTTCTCTTGTCTGATTGCTATAGCTAGGACTTCTAATACTATGTTGAACAGGAGGGGTGAGAGTGGGCATCTTTGTCTTATTTTGGTTTTCAGGGGAAATGATTCCAATTTCTTCTATTTAGCAGTATGTTGAACAGAATAATTTTAGATGGAGATGTGTCAAAGAAATAATATTATAATAGGGCATGACTTGTGAGCAGCACTTTATTTTTTATCTCTATTTTTTATTTTTGTTTTTGAGTTGGAGTCTCTCTCTGTCGCCCAGATTGGAATGCAGTGGCATGCTCCTGGCCACCGCAGCCTCAACCTACTGGGCTCTGGTGATCCTTCCTCCTCAGTCTTCCAAGTAGTTGGAACTACTGGTGCGCACTACCATGCCCGGTTAATTTTTTATTTATTGTAGAGGTGAAGTCTCACCAAGTTACCCAGGCAGGTCTCAAACCCACAGGCTTAGGCAATCCATTCGCCTCGGCCTCCCAAAGTGCTGGGATTACAGACTGAGCCACCAAGCCCAGCTGTGAGGAGCACTTTAAATAGAATAGTCAGCAAAGGTCTTTCTAGGCAGATATCTGAGCTGAGATCTCAATTACAAAAAGAAGCCAGCCATGAAGTCATGAGAAGATCCACAGAAAATCCTTCCCAGAGGAGAATATAGCAAATGAAAACATTCTGACAAAAGAAACTGGGCTTCTTGGAGGAACAGGAAGGTGGCCAGTGTGTTTGGAAGTGTGAGACAGGGTTATAGTGAGGATGCAAGTCCATAATCCCTCTGATCAACTCTTCCAGATAGCCATGTGTATTTTTACACCATTCCTGTGAGCCCCTACCCTGAGGTCCTACCTTTGAGAACCTGAGCCCTAAGGATCATGGTCCTAATAGGACATTTTCACCTGATGTCTCCTGGTCATTCACAGCCATTCCAGTTCAAAAAACCTGGTGGACCATTACTTTATAATGTTTATAATCTTATAGGCATTTGAATTTATCTTTTTTTTGTTATGCTCATGTAACTGATCTTATTTATGCATTCTTTCACTTTTCCATTTTGTCTTTTATATATGCTGTTTTACTTAATTGTATTCTTTTTCTTAATAGTCTTTGCTAAGGAGTTCTTTTATACACAGCAAATCGCCTGGACATAAAGTGGGACAGGCTCCTTCACAAGGAAGGTGAGGTACCATAAACCTTAATCGTGACCTGCAATAGTTTTTTCAACTCATGCCATAGAGCAGGAGTTCCTTTCTCAGGTGTACCCTCCAAGATTAACCCTACACAATAATCCCCCATCTGTTTTTTTGCAAATCTACTCTACACCAAACTTTAAGACTAGAAATCAACCAAGGAAGGAGAGAAAATGTTGATAAAATCCAACCATTCAGGTCTTGGGGAGGGCACACTGCATGAACTTCTCCTTCCCGTTCCCCCATTGTAAGTATGATTGTGTCAGTGTGTGTGTGGGTGTGTGTGTGGGGGGGGAGGTGAGAAGCCACATATCCTTTTCTGCTAGAATGAGAGTAGTGTATAAGAGGCTAGACTAGAGCCTCACAGTTAATTATTTTGAAGTTTATGATTTTCTGGCCAATAGTTAAAACTTGGTCAGAAATAGCTGACCTATAACAATTAATTTTTATAACACGATTGAGGTGGGGGCTCCCAATTTTGCCCAGACTAGTCCCAAACTCCTAGGCTCAAGGGATCCTCCTGCCTCAGCCTCCAGAGTAGCTGGGATTACAGGTATGTACTACCATGCCCAGAGCATTATTGTAAATTATAGAAGATGCTAATATGAACATAGTTGGTGGTGAAATTTACATAAATGCATAAATGTTAGCAGACTCCTTCCCTTTTTGTTTCACCTCGGACTGATTTGTCCTGCATTTTCTTCCTATCGTCATTAAGACCAAAAAACAAACAAACAAACAAAAAACAGGCATTCAATATTAAAACCATATATGCTAACAAACAACACTACTCAAAAATGTTGTCAACTTCACCTAAATGAAAGTAGGGAACTTAAATATTAAGAAGTTGTCAGAGCCAGGCTCAGTGGCACATGCCTGTAACGCTAGTACATTGAAAGGCTGAAGTGGGAGGATCACTTGAGGCCAAGAATTCAAGGTTGCAGTAAACTCTGATTGTGACCCTATTTCTAAAAAAAAAAAAAAAATGTAAAAGTTGTTAGGCTAATAATAGTAGCTATAGTCTTATGTTTAAAAATAGCTAGTGCATTTTTATTTTTGTTCTCATTGGTGTTCAGCAAAGATGCAAAATAAGAATAGTTTCAATGTAGTTAACATTTTATTTTTCCAGTAAAGTGATGAATTAACCTTGTAGAGGAGATAGAGATGAGGAACCTAAATGATGTTTTAGTAATGTGCATTATTACAACCTAAGCAACTTCTTCAATGTCTGGGAAACAGACACTAAAGAAATCCTATAATTAGTGTAGATGTCAGCAGACAGCCTCAGTTTATAACCTCAATATTCTTTAAATTCAAATGTGATATTTACAGGTAACTATTGGGTATCTAATAGAAACCCCAAACCATGTTAGTTACCTTTCTTTCTTTTTTTTTTTTGAGTTGGAGTCTCACTCTGTTGCCCAGACTGGAGTGCAGTGGCCTCTCCTGGCCACTGCAGCCTCGACCTGCTGGGCTCCAGCAATCCTTCTGCCTCAGCCTTCCAAGTAGCCGGAATTACAGGCATGCACTACCATGCCCGGCTGATTTTTTTTGATTTATTGTAGATATGAGGTCTCGCTGCCCAGGCGGGTCTCGAACCCGCGGGCTCAGGCAATCCACTCACCTCAGCCTCCCAAAGGCGCGGGATTACAGTCTGAGCCACCGAGCCCAGCTACTTACCTTTCATTAGTAGCTCATTTAATCCTCACAGCTGTCCTGTGATTAGCCCCATTGTACAAATAGGGAGCCTAAGGCTCAGAGAGGTTATGTAATGTCCACAGGGTCACACAGTTGGGCAGCTGGAAAGTGGGGAAGCCAGAATTCAACATGAGGCCTATTGGATTCCTTCCATGACACCATACTGTTTGAATAATCCTATTTTTAAGGATTCTTATGCAGTTGACAGAGAAACTCAATTTCTGCAGGTCATTTATTCACTTACTAAGGGTCATTTGCTTATATGACATGGGTCCACAGGGACTCTAGGAGACTTTCACAGCATTGGTAGAATGGTAGGATTGAAGCCAAGCATTATGCTCATTAAGGCTGTCATAGTGGCTAAAAGACAAGCTTCAGAGATCTGTAGATTAATTTTGCAATTACAATGAAAGGGGAATTCTTCAGCTATGTTTACTGAAAGATAAAAAATGTAAGCTCGTGTCACTGGCCCTCCTTTACCTATTAGTAATAACATCTAGAAGAACAGATGAAGTGTGAGCCTTCCAATAATTTTATTTATTTTTCTTAATTCTGGAAAACTTCAAACATATACAAAATAGAATAATAAAGAACCCAATGCACTCATCTTCAAAATGATCAACTCATGACCAATCCAGTTTTATCTATATCACTACCTATTTCCCCTCCTGTTATTTTGAAACAAATTCCACATATAATAATTTATCTGTACAGGCAACCCCTTTGGGTCCTCTCCCGCTGTGGGAGTTTTTCTGTCCTCTCAATAATTCCTGCTTTCTAAATAATAATAATAATAATATAATAATAATTTATCTGTAAATGTTTTAGTATATATCTCTAAGGACAGGAATTTTAAAAAAACATAATTGCCATACCATTATAACACCTTAAAATTAACTGTAATTCTTGATGTCATTAAATATAGCCAATTAACACATAATTTTCCAATTGTTTGTCCTTCTTTTTGACATTGCAATTGCATAATATGTCTTTGAAGTCAATTTTAATCTCTACATCCATCCCTCTTTTTTTGTTTTCTTACAATTTATTTGTTCTGTATTATTTCTAACAGTCTGGCATCCCCTAAGTGCAGCTTAGCAAGTGCTTCCAAACTCTGTATTTTTGTAAATTGGTAACTGTAACTAACTCTAAAGGCTTGATCAAATTCAGGTTAGAATTTTTGGAATACTTCATAGATGTATGGTGTGATTTCTCTCAGAAAACACATAATATCTGATGGTCCACTCTTTTTGTGATGTTTAGGCAACAGTTGATGCTCAATGTCTACATCTGTTGGGTCATTAGGGGATGCAAAACTAGCTCTGTATATCTTTTTTCATTTATTAATTAGAATATTGTAAGGAGAAACATCCACTCATACAGTCTTCAGTTACCTACGGGATACAATTTGTATAGGAAAGATAGGATAAATGCCAGTTGTAAAATAAAGAGTTGATTTACTCACAATGTAAAAATGCAAAGAGCAAGTTCAAAATCTAGATATGAGGGTAGTTTAAAAAAAATAGTATTTGGAAATACTCATACTAACTGCCAAGATCAATAATGTCACATTAACTGTTGTTACTCAACTTGTTTTTTACATCTTTCATGTTCTATCTGAAAACAAAGTGGTTCTTTCAAACAAATTTTTTATTTATATAAGCTCTGAAAAGGAAAAAAATTAACTGAAGTCTTTAACTTGATTGGTCTTTTTCAAGGGGATAGGTCAGAGTTCAGGAAAATGACTCATGAAGAATGTTTTGGGTAATATCTTATTTGGTGACCTCCTTAACTAGTTGGAAGAAAATGTACATATGACAGTAATCTTGAGACAAAATGTAGTCTGTAGTCTATCACCAATCTATAACTAGTTCTGTCAAAGGTAAATCTATATTTAATTTAATTATATACATACTTCAACTTAGTTGAGTGTTTTACTTAAAATGTGAATCCCAATGGCCTTTGTAGCATCTGTCACATAGTAGACATTTGGTAAATATTTGAAACAGACTGACCCTTTGCTTATTTGCCCCATGCTACCTACGGTTTCTGTGACATTCTAAAGAGAATTTCATTAGATTCAAAGGTCTTTGAAAACTGTATTATTTTATTAGGCAGTGGAAATGTATTCCCTGAATAAATGCTCATTTAATAATATAATTTATATAAATATTGTGAAACAAAGTGATCATTACTCTTTTGAGACCTGCACCATGCTAGCACTAAAATGTTTGCAAAAAATCTGGGACACACAATTCCAGCTATCACAGAAATACAACACATAGGGACAAAACAGTTAAATGACACAAAAATAAAAATGACACATATTTGTTAAGCAGAATGGCTGTTTTGGACTTTGTGTCTCATAGGTTCTAATATTTTCTCTATGTTTCTGGTGGTGTACTGAACATGCTACCTGCAGTGAGGAAACTTCTTCCTGACTAGTGCCCATAGGGTCTATTGAATTCCAGTATGAGCTGTAATTCAATGAGCTAGGGATTCACTTCTAGGAAACTTACATAAGTTGGAGCCTGAGGTAACATTAGCTAGCCAGTGTGGGGCCAAGTAAGTTATTTATTTTTACCAGTGAAAGAAGATTTAGCTCATTTGCATTGTTTCTATGTTTTGTCCTTTAAAGGACACATATGTGGGGTGACAATTAAGTTTGTGAACTCATCCTAGGAAAAGTGCTACATATTTCATTGCTGAATATCACCATGGTTACTCCCCTTGGGAAGCTATGCACCAACACCAGCACCTAGTCCACCCATCAAAGCAATTTTGAAACTCTTTTTCTGGAATGACCATCAGAGCTGTCTTTGTTGCCCTTGATGTCCTGAATGTCATCAAAATGTCTTCCTTTCAATACTAAAAGTCATTGGGGGCCAGATCAGGTGAGTAAGAAGGTTGTCCAACAGTTGTTTTTTGACGGCCTAAAATCTCCCTCATAGAGAGTGCTGGGTGAGTTGATACACTGTCATGATACAAGAGCTCCTTTGGGACCATTTTTGCACACACATTTCTCATGCCAAGATTTTCAGTTCAGATTCTCCTATTTCTCTATAAATGTTTATTTGGTCTTCTATGCTTCTCACAGTCAATGAATTTTTGCAATGTTTTTGTCAGTTCTGCTCATCACTGACCATCCTGACCTCTCTTCATCAGTGACACATCCTGTCCCCTCAGAAAAATGTTTAATCCATTTGTACACTGCTGTTTTCATCATGGCTTTATCCTCATAAACTTGGACTAACATGTCCCTGATTTCTCTTCCACTCTTGCCAAGTTTAACAAGAAATTTAATGTTTGCTCATGGCTCTAATTCAAGCTCTGACATTCTCATGACAGCACACAAAAATATGCAACAACGATAATGAACACTACTCAGCAAGACACCACCACATATTGACACAAACACAGCTGTGAGACACTGATATACCGAGGTTTACTGAGTTATTTGTACAGTGGTGCTAACATAAGCACATGGGTGGCAATTGTGTGAATGTAATTGTCAGACCTCACACTTCAATTTGTAAGAACCTATATTGATCATTCTTCCTGCAGTGAAATTAAATGAAGCTTGGTGATGCTTCCTGTTGAATTTGTGCCCACCGGCTCTTTTGTGTTAATGTCTATGTCTTTAAAAGGTAATGCAGTGAGCAGGGCACAGTAGCTCACATTTGTAATCCCAGCTACTCAGGAGGCTAAGGGAGGAGAATTGCATAAGCCTAGGAGTTCAAGGCTGCAGTGAGCCATGATCACACTACTGCACTCCAGCTTGGGTGACAGAGTTAAACCCTGACTCTAAACAAATAAATTCATAATAAAATAAAAGGTCATGTACCAATAGCCAGAAGTCGTGGTGCAACAAATTATAGACCATAATTTCTAGTGAGCAGCCGGGCTCGGTGGCTCAGCCTGTAATCCCGCACCTTTGGGAGGCCGAGGTGAGTGGATTGCCTGAACCCACGGGTTCGAGACCCGCCTGGGCAGCGAGACCTCATCTCTACAATAAATAAAAAAGTCAGCTGGGTGTGGTAGCGCATGCCTGTAATTCCGGCTACTTGGAAGGCTGAGGCAGAAGGATCGCCAGAGTCCAGCAGGTCGAGGCTGTGGTGGCCAGGAGCGGCCACTGCACTCCAGTCTGGGTGACAGAGTGAGACTCCAACTTAAAAAAAAAAAAAAAAGTCTAATGAGCTGAAGTCACTAAATTCCTGAACTTTGATACATAGAAGTCATTAAGGACCCCACATTTGGAGGATGGCCTTTTGGGCCATGCAACTTTGTATCACTCTGCTCCCCCAACCCTTACCCACCTCCAGACTCTCTAGCAAGTACTGCACAGCTTTGGATCTTGCTAAACGAAGTTCTGCTGCTAACTGCAAGTAATTTTATCATCCAGACTAAACTGCAGTTGTGAGACTATCTCTTGGAACTTTAGCATTCTCCCTCCTAACAGAACTCAGAATATACTAAAAAAGACAAAGGTTTGACCACCTTTGAATTTCTTAAACAAACAATTTAAAACAAACTGATATCCTTTGGATCTGCCTGGGGAACAGGTCAATAGCCTTTACTCCTCTCCAGGAAAAAGAAAGAAAATAGAAAACCCAGTTCATGTTTTAATGAGACTAGTCAAGATTTTTATTCTGCCTGAGGATAAGTTGCAAATTAAAATAAAAAATATGAAATAGTGGAGACCAAGAGAGTGAAATATGAAATGATAGAGACCAAGTACACAATCTCAGAGGCCTCTAAATATCATTTGGTAAAACTTTTCAAGAGAAAGAAAGGTAAAAGCTATCATTAATGCTTAGCTGCTTCCTGGAAACAAAGAGAACCAAGGAAATAAACTGCTAGCATTAAAACAAAGCAGATGCTGGGCTCAGTGGCTCAGCCTGTAATCCCGTGCCTTGGGAGGCTGAAGTGAGTGAATTACCTGAGCCCGTGGGTTTGAGACCCTCCTGGGCAACTTGGCGAGACCTCATCTCTACAATAAATCAAAAAATTAGCAGGGCGTGGTAGCGTGCACCTGTAATTCTAGCTACTTGGAAGACTGAAGCGGAAGGATCGCCGGAGCCCAGCAGGTCGAGGCTGGGGTGGCCAGGAGCAGCCACTACACTCCAGTCTGGGCGAAAGAGTGAGACTCCAACTCAAAACAAACAAACAAACAAAACAACGACAACAAAAAACAAAGCAGATACTCCTTCTATAGCTAAGTTGTCGTGATGGGGTGGTCTTTTACTCAGACACATGGCCTTGTTAGGACCATTAGTAGATATCAGTCTACACTCCAGGTATTTGTTTGTTAGTATTGATTTCACTGATACTGAGTATCTACAAAAAGCCTGATTGAGAGAATTTCTTTCTTTAGGGACTTGTCATTTATATAGTTTTATCTAAATTTAGATTTATTTAGTCTAAATCCATCCCTGCAGTAAACCAGATCTTTAGAAAGCTTAAGACATGGACTAGATCAAACTGGCCCCCACTAAATTGTTAGTTTCAGTTGGACTTTGTGCTATGCCATCATTTTATATTAAGAAATACCATAATAAATCCCATGAGATATTTTGTTATGTTTATCTTCATGTAGATAATGTTTTTAAAATATTTTCCCTGTTAGAAGGAACCAAGATAGATATCCTTACAACTCTATTTATCTGACTTTAGTAGGTATGCTTGTATTAATACTAGAAAAGTTTTCACTTGCTCTAATTACTAGAATGATCATCAAACTGAATTCTAAAGAGTTAATCATATAGTGGGGTACCTGTAGCAAACCCAAAATGCATTCATTTATTTAACAAGTATTTCTGACCTCTTTTCAGGTATGTATTTGTCACTAGTATGTCTTCTTCAATAAAGAGTCTCTTCAAATCTTATACCCATTTTAAATTTTTAAAATTGAGCTATGAGAATGCTTCATGTATTCTGGATACAAGTCATTTATCAGATATGCATGCTACAAATATTTTCTTTTAGTTTATGGCCTATTTTTCTTTCTCTTAACAGTGCCCTTCAAAGAGAAGTTCTTAATTTTGATGAAGCCCAAGTTATTTTTTAATGAATTGTGCTTTAGGAATTATATATTTTTTAAAAATTGCTTCCCAAGGTTTCAAATATTTTCATCCTATGTTTCCTTCTAGAAATTTTGTACTGTTAGGTTTTGCATTTAGGTCTATGTGCTTCATTTTCAGTTAGTTTTTGTATATGGCAAAAGAGATAGTTCAAAGGCTTTCTTTTTTTTCTTTTTGCATATGGGTTCCAATTGTTCCAGCATCATTTGTTGAAAAGACTATCATTTTTCTTTTTAATTGACTTTAGACCTTTGTCAAAAAATTGTTGACCATATTATAGGTCTATCTCTGGACTTTTAATTCTGTTCTATTGATAGATAGGTCTACCTTTTTACCTACTATCTTGATTACTGTTTCTTTTTGGTAAGTCTTAACATCAAATTTTGTAAATTTTCCACTTTCTTCTTCAAAGTTGTTTTGGAGAATCCAGCTTCTTTACTTTCCCATATAAATTTTAGAATCAGCCTGTCAGCATTCCATAAAAAGTCTTAGAGAAACTGTAACTGAGATTGTATTGAATCTGTAGGTCAATTTGGGAAGAAGTAACATCTTAACAATATTGAGTTCTGCAGTCTCCATACTGGACAACATTCTGGTTTATCCATTTGTTTAGATCTTCTTTGATTTCTTTTATCACTGTTTTGTAATCTTGCATATCTTGCAAATATTCTGTTAGATTATGACTATTTAATTTTTGGTGTTGTTATACATGGTATTTTTTAAACTTTCAATGTCTGATTGTTGCTATTAATAATATATAGAATTATGGATTTTGTATACTGACTTTTTAAAAATCTGATAATATTGCTAAACTTACTATTTAGTCCTAGAAACTTTTTGGTAGATACTTTTAAGTCTTCACATATACACTCAAACCATCTGTGAATAGAGACAGTTGTTCTTCCTTTCCCATCTGTATGCCTTTTATTTACTTTTCTTGATTCATTATATGGACTAGGACCTCCAATATAAAATTCAATAGAAGTAGTGAAAAGTCAGTGTTCATTTACCATTCCAAAAAACATAAGGCCTTTAAGAATTATGCTAAATCTACTGTGTTTTATAAATGGAGCAACAAAGACTGGTTGCCAGCACATCTGTTTACAGCATAGTGTACTGAAAAGTTTAAGCCCACTGTTGAGACCTGTCCTCATAAAAAACTAATCTTTTCAAAATATTACTGCTCATTGATAAGGCACCTCATCACCCAAGTGCTCTGATGGAGATGTACAAGGATATTAATGTTTTTATGTCTGCTAATACAACATCCATTCTGTAGCCCATGGATTAAGGACTAATTTTGACTTTTAAGTCTTATTATTTATGAAATACATTTTGTAAGGCTATACCTGTTATAGATACTGATTTCCCTGATGGATTTGGGCAAAGTAAATTGAAAACCTGTTAGAAAGGATTCACCATTCTAGATGCCATTAAGAACACTTATGATTCATGGGAGGTCAAAATACCAACATTAACAAGAGTTTGAAAGAAGTTGATTTCAACTCTCATCGGTTTTAAGACTTCAGTGGAGGAAGTCACTTCAGATGTAGTGAAAACAGCAAGAGAACTAGAATTAGTAATGGATCCTGAAGATGTAACAATTGCTGTAGTCTCATGATCAAGCTCCAATGAATGAGGAATTGCTTCTTATGGATGAACAAAGAAAGTGGTTTCTTGAGATAGAATTGACTACTGGTAAAGATGCTGTGAACATTGTTGAAATTACAACAGAAGTTTTAGGATATTACATGCATTTAGTTAATAAAACAGGGGTAGGGCTTGAGAAGATTGACCCCAATTTTGAAAGAAGTACTACTGTGGGTAAAATGCTATCAAGCAGCATCACATGCTACAGAGAAAGTGTTGATAAAAGGAAGAGTCAATTGATTGAATAAAGAAAATGTCATTGTTGTCTTATTTTAAGAAATTATCACAGCTATCCTACCTTCAAAAACACTACTCTGATCATCAGCAGCCATCAATAAGGCAAGACCTTATACCAGCAAAAAGATTATAACTTGCTGAAGCCTCATAGTATTAGCATATTTTAGCAGTGATATATTTTTAATTAAGGTATGTACATTTTTTAGATATAATGCTGCTGCACACTTAATAGACCACAGTATAGTGTAAGCATTATTTTTATATGCACTAGAAGACCAAGCAACTTGTGTGACTCATTTTACTGGGATAGTCACTTTGTTGGTGTATTCTGAAAGCATGTTGGCAATATCTCTGAGGTATGCCTGTACTGATAATTTAAGTCCTCTCTTATATCCATAGTTAGTCTGGCTCAAGGTTTATTGATTTTATTGATCTTTTAAGAACCATTATATTGTTTTTATCTGTTGCTTTTCTGTTTCAATTTCATTGATTTCTGGTCTTTCTGTTATTTTTCTCTATTAACTTTGTGCTAGGCGTGTGTGTGTGTGTTTAGTTTTCTTGGGTTTTTTTTTTGTTGTTGTTGTTTGTTTTGTTATACTTTGTTGTTATTCCAGTTTGTTTTGGGAGAGTATGTGTATGTCTATGTCTGTATGTGTTCAATTGTTTTTCCCATTGGTTTCTGTTTTGCATTGTCATATAGAGTGGTGGTGGGTAGTGTGTCTTAGGGAACACATACCACAATAAGTGAACATTGTAATTTGCAAGTCGTTTCTGAATCCTAGCACCCCATCCCCTACTTTAGTCGAATTTCAAAAACTATAAGAGACAACAAAGCTTCCCATCCACCATTCTATTTCAAAATAGAGCAAATCCAGAGCCCAGATCAGGGAAGAATAGAGGATGGAGCAAACGTCAGAAAGGAAAACCTCTCTCACTGACACTGAATAACAGAAATAAAGAGAAAAACAAGAGATATGTCACAAATGAGGAAAAATTAAAGGAAGACCACAGGCAATTTCAAGTGTACCAAAGATAAAACTCCTGAAATTCAGACCTGGGTGCCCAAACAATGGAAGTCACCAATGACTGGCCTCAGAATATGACAGGGATTAGGGAATGGATGGAAAGAGTGAATTGGACTCAAGAAAGATAAGATGTAACACTGAAAGAACTTGTAACTGAGATTTTGGCAATACAAAATTTCATCCAGGAAGTAAGTAAGAAGATGACAAACATGGAAAGCAGAATTAATCTAGCTGAAGAAAGAATCTCAGAACTTGAAGACTAGAACATGGAATTAACCCGATCTGTAAAAAACATAGAAAGAAGTCTCAGAAAGAAAGAATAAAGAATACAAGAGATGTGTGATTATATCAAGAGGCCAAACCTATGCCTGATTCGTATCCCAGAAGAAGAAAAAGAAATGGAGAACAACTTGAAGCAAGTATTCCAGGAGGTAATCCAAGAAAATGTTCCCATCTCACCAGAGATGTGATCAGCCAAGCAAAAGAGATACAGAGAACCCCCACAAGACATCAAAAGGGAAGGCCAACCCCTAGACACATAGTAATTTGCCTACACAAGTAGGCACAAAAGAAAAAATCCTAAAGGCAACAAGAGAGAAAGGTTAGACTATCTACCGGGGAAAACCATTCAGGATAGCAGCAGACCTATCAGCAGAAACACTACAAACAAGAAGGGACTGGAGCCCTACATTCAAAGTCCTCAAAGATAAACAATTTCAACCAAGAATTTCCTATCCAGCCAAGCTCAGATTCATCAGTGATGGAGAATTAAAATCCTTCCCAGACATCCAATCCCTAAGAGATTATGCAGCTTCCAGGCCAGCTCTTCAGGAGACACTTAAAAAGGGATTAAGCACAGAAGAAAGAAAAAAAAGAATGACCACACACTTTCCAAGAGAGCAACAGAGCACAGAATCAACAGAGAATACAGCACAACAACAAACTTGAAAACACACATATGCATCAACCCCAAAGCCAAAAGAAAACAAGCAAAGAAAAAACTATAAGAACCTCATGACAGGGATAAACAATCACATTTCAATAATCAGCCTGAATGTAAATAGACTAAATGCACCACTGAAAAGACACAGAACTGGATAAGAAACCATGACCCAGTTATTTCCTGCATCCAGGAG
Organism: Carlito syrichta; assembly: GCF_000164805.1. Lineage (NCBI taxonomy): Eukaryota > Metazoa > Chordata > Mammalia > Primates > Tarsiidae > Carlito > Carlito syrichta. The sequence goes on from NW_007253812.1 coordinate 137,899, forward strand.
ACTCATCTCACTACAAGTGACATACACAGACTCAAAGTTAAAGGATGGAAAATGAGTTTCCAGGCAAATGAATCACAAAAGAAGGCAGGAGTTGCAACTTAATATCAGACAAAACAACCTTTAAGCTATCAAAATTTTTAAAAGATGCAAAAGTACACTACATAATGATAAAAAGTTCAATCCATCAACAAGAAATATCCATCCTAAACATACATACACCCAACACAGGAGCACCAGCATTTATAAAGCAACTACTAAGTAAACTAAAAAAAGATATTGACTCTAACACTATTATATCAGGGGACTTGAATACCTCACTAACAGCCCTAGATAGATCAACAAGGCAAAAAATCAACAAGAAGATCCAGAACCTAAACTTGACACTTGACCAAATGGACTTAATAGATGCCTATGGATTATTTCACCCAAAAACCACAGGATATACTTTCTACTATTCACCACATGGAACATACTCCAAGATCGATCACATCCTTGGCCATAAATCAAGCATAAACAAATTCCATAAGGTTGAAATCTTGTCAAGCACATTCTCAGACTACAGTGGAATAAGAGTAAATATCAACACCAATAAAATTTCCCCAAAGCTCACAAAGACATGGACACTAAATATGATGCTGAAAAACTACTGGGTCAACACTGAAATCAAAGCAGAAATTTAAAGATTCCTGCAAACAAATGATACTGAAGAAACATCTTACCAAAACCTCTGGGATGCCATGAAAACAGTTCTAAGAGGGGAATTTATATCTCTACGAGCACACATCTAGAAAACACAAAGATCAGAAGTTAAGAGCCTAACAAATCACCTAAGGGAGCTGGAAAGAGAAGAACACTAAAACCTCAACTTTAGCAGAATAATCCAAATCACCAAAATATAAGCCCAAATACAGGATATAGAAGACAAAACTATCACAGAAACCATCAACAAAACAAAAAGCTGATTCTTTGAAAGAATTAACAAGATTGATGGACCCCTAGCCAGAATGACCAAGAAAAAGAGAGAAAAAGCCCAAATAAACACAATCAGAAATACAAAAGATCAAATCACAACTGACCTCAAAGAAATACAAAAGATTATCAGAGATTACTATGTACACCTATATGGAAAAACCTTGATAATCTAAATGAAATGGAGGACTTTCTGACATCACACAACCTCCCAAGGTTGAAACAAGAAGACATTGAGACACTAAATAGACCAATACAACCTAGGAAATTGACCCTGTCATACAAAAACTACCTACAAAAAACAGTCCTGGACCAGATGACTTTCCAGCAGAATTCTACAAAACGTACAAAGAAGAGCTGATACAAAATGTATTGAAAGTATTCTAGGCAATTGAGAAGGATGGAATTCCCCCCAAATCATTTTAAGAAGCTAACATCACACTGATACCCAAACCGTGTAAAGATCCAACAAAAAAAGAGAACTATAGGCCAATACCCTTTATGAACATAGATGCAAAAATTCTCAACAAGATTCTAGCAAAACAGATCCAAAAACACATCTCAAAAATCATCCACCATGACCAAGTAGGCTTCATCCCCAGGAAGCAGGGCTGGTTCAACATTCACAATACCATAAATGGAATTAAATAATCAACAGATGTAAAAACAAAAACCACATGATTATATCACTAGATGCAGAAAAAGCTTTTGATAAAATCCAGCATTGCTTCCTGATAAAAACCCTCAAACACCTAGGTATAAAAGGAACATACCTCAAAATAGTAAGTGCCATTTACGATAAACCCACAGTTAACATATTGCTAAATGGACAGAAACTGGAAACATTTCCCCCTGAAAACTGGAATAAGACAAGGCTGCCCACTCTCACCCTTCTTGTTCAACATTATGTTGGAAGTCCTAGCTCAGGCAATTAGACAAGAGAAAGAAATCAGGGATATCCACATAGGATAAAAAAGAGGAAGTCAAGTTATCCCTCTTTGCTGATGCTACAATCCTATACCTTGAAAATACAAGAGAATCTGTCAAAAACCTGCTTGAACTGATAAAGGACTTTGGCAAAGACTCAGGGAACAAAATTATTGTGCAAAAGGCAGTTGCATTCCTATACACAAACAACAGACAGGCAGAGACCCAAATTAAAAGCACAATCCCATTCACAATAGCCACAAAAAATGAAATACCTTGGCATCTTCCTAACCAGAGAAGTGAAAGACCTTTACAATGAAAACTACAAAACACTGTTCAAAGAAATCCAAGAAGACCCAAACAAATGGAAAAGCATTCCATGCTCATGAATAGGAAGAATCAGCATTGTTAAAATGTCCATCCTACCAAAGGCAATCTACAGATTCAATGCACTAACCATTAATTTACCAACATCATTCTTCTCAGACCTGGATATATGGACTTTGTAGCAAACTGGTTAGATTTGGAGTCCATCATACTCAGTGATTTATCACAGAAACAAAGAACTGAGTTCCATATGTTCTCACTCAAGGTGATCTTGAACAATTATAATGCTATAAGAAAGTGATTGGCAGTAGTGGAAAACTGTCAGGGGGGTGGGACTAGCAGTTGAGGGAAACTGCTAGGGGAGGGAGGGGCATACCTCATCAACAAGGGTGCCTGCATGATCAGTGTTTGTATACCTAACCCTGAATTGTACCCCACATCCTTATAATAAATAAATAAATAAATTTTTAAAAATTCAAACACACACAGAAGAAAAATTTATTTAAATAAAATAATTTGAAAATTGAAAAAAAAAAAAGAAACAAACAAAGCAGGAGGTATCACACTTCTAGACTTCAAGCTTTACTATAAGGCTACAGTAATCAAAATAGCCTGGTACTGGTACAAGAACAAGCATATAGACCAATGGAACAGGATAGAGATTCCAGAAGCAAAGCCTCAATTTCTCAACCAACTAATCTCTGACAAAGCCTCCAACAACAACCACTGGAGAGAGGAGAACCTATTCAGTAAATGGTGCTGAGAAAACTGGCTGATCACATGCAGAAGATTGAAACAGGACCCCTACCTATCACCATACACAAAAATTAACTCTAAATGGATCAAAGACCTCAACGTAAAACCTCAAACTGAATTGGAACTGGCAGCCAATTCCTATTCAGAACCCTAAATGCCCATACCTTAAGAAATAAGATAGACAAGTGGGACTTCTGCAAAGCCAAAGAAACCATCAAGAGAGCAGGGAGACAACCCACAGAATGGGAAAAAGTACTTGCCAACTGTATACCTGACAAAGGCCTAACATCTAGGATCTACAAGGAATTCAAATGTGCCAAAAGGAAAAAAACAACAGGCCCATTAAAAAGTGAGCAAAAAACATGAATAGACACTTCTCATAAGAAGATATACAGGCAGTTAACAGATACTTGAAAAAGTGCTCGGCCTCACTCATTATCAGAGAAATGAAAATCAAAACCACATTAAGATACCACTTAACCCTGTAAGAATGGTCATCATTAATAAAACAAGCAACAACAGATGCTGGCGAAGATGCGGAGAAAAAGGAACACTTCTATACTGCTGTTGGGAATGCAAACTAATGCAACCTCTTTGGACGACAGTGTGGTAATTTCTGAAAAAACTAGAAATTGACCTTCCATATGACCCAGTAATTCCCCTACTGGGAATACACCCAGAGGAACTCAAATCATCCTACAAAAAAAGATACGTGCACACACATGTTTGTTGCAGCTCTGTTCACATTAGCAAAAACATGGAACCAAACATGTTGCCCATCGAATCTGGACTGGATAAAAAAAATGTGGTTCATATACACAATGGCATATAATGCAGCCATAAAAAAGGACAAACATATGGACTTTGCAGCAACTTGGATGGATTTAGAGTTGATCGTACTCAGTGATCTATCACAGAAACAAAGAATAGAGTACCATATGTTTTCACTCATAAGCGGACCTTGAACAATTATTATAATACTATAAGAAAGGGATTGGCAGTAGTGGGAAACTATCAGGGGAGGGGCGGGGTGGGATTGGCAGTTGAGGGAAGCTGCTAGGGGAAAGAGGGACATACCTCATCAACAAGGGTACCTGCATAGTCAACATTTGTATACCTAACACTAAACTGTACCCCACATCTTTATAATAATAAATAAATAAATAAAAATAAAAATAGAATGCTTAATGATAACTCCCATGCAAAAAAAAAATTTTTTTATGTTCTTACTATGAATGTACCTCGCTGGCCTGCAGTCAGATTGAAATGCTCTCCATCCATGATATACCACTGGGTAAGAGGGAAAAACTTGAAATTGCACGAGCTAGTTCTTCTACTTTCTAGTAAATCAAGATTCTTAGGTCTTCACTAGCTGATTGTGTGGACTAGCAATAATAATTTTCCTATATACATTCAACTAACAGAGTTTCATTAAAGATAGCTTACAATTTCTCTTCAAGTACTCTCACCAAGACTTTGGAATCTACTATTATTTTTACTCAGTGGAAAAAAAATCTATCTTATATTTTTTCGTCACTCAAATTTGAAAGTGTATTTTGTGTTGTGGTAAAGAAGTGTAAATAATGTTTGACCCCCTGTTGAAAGTAAATCACCACTCTTTGACCGCAAGCCTCTAACTGGTGATGCATAGAGATGGCCAAATCATCATTTCTGTGATTAGCAAGATGAGACTCTCTTGTGAGATGGAATCTGAAGACTGCCAGTCTACCTTAGGAGAAAACAGAACTGGCTAAGTTCATGTGCTAATTAATGTGGTTTTATTTACTTTTTCTACCTTTCTCTCAAAGGAAGTTTCAAGAGAAAGCTACTTGTCAACCTAAGGAAGCATATTAGTATACATGGCTCACTCATTTGCACCCATTTTGTAGAATAATATACATGTTTTCCCTCAAGCTAGTAACGAGATATAGTAATGAAGAGAAAGATGGCTTCCTGAAATATGTATAAAAATAAAATACCTGTTATCAGGCAGCCTTTATTAAGGATATTCAAAATGTATTTAATTGCATTTCAGATGGAATAAATAAGGATTTTTGCTACTGACTAATACTTATTATTCCTATCCACTTATCACCCTATTGGCTATAAGTCTTGACCAGATAGCTGAATGTGTACCCGGACTTGCCCTAGACCAAAGGAGAGTCTTACTGCCTTGATCATAACCTCTCTTGCCCAGGTTATGCCCATATTCAGTGACAGGTTAAGTGAGGGTACAAAGTCCCAACTCCCTCTGCCAATTCTGGAGCACTCCCTAGATTGAAATGAGTCCCTCTGCCACTGTGCAGTCCCGCTCCCTCATTCCCTCACAGATGTCAATCCCAAGAGTACTCCTCGGTAAATGTTCTCCTTCTCAGAGATTGCTTCCCATGGGCAAACTGACCCAATACAATATATTCAGGTAGATATCCCTCAGAATTTCATATGTTAAAATTCTAACCCCCAAAGTGACGGTGTTAGGAGGATGAGGCCTTTGGGAGGTAATTAAGTGGGCAATACATTATCTGCCTTTATGATTGGGATTACTGTCCTTATAGAGGAGTCCCAGTAGAGCCAGTTTCCCCCTTCCACCATGTGGGACTCAGCAAGAAGGCACTGTCTATGAACTAGGAAGTGGGCTCTCACCAGACTCTGAATCTGCAGGTGCTTGATCTTGGACTTCCCAGTCTCCAGAAACGTGAAAGGTAAATTTCTGTTGTATATAACTCACTCAGTTTGTATTATTTTGTTATAGCAGCCTAGAGGAACTAAGACCAGCTCAACAGTGAACTTTGATTCATCGAAACCCCTATTTATTGGCCCTAATTTCAAAGCAAATTCCATATGTTAAATTTTTAAATCTGTAAATATATTAGCATGTACTACTGTACTTTTAAAAGTTAGGGACTCTTCTTTTTAAGAACCATAACCTCAATACCATTAGACACCTTTAAAAATTAACAATGATTCCCAATGCCATCAAATAAAATCAGTGTTTGCAATGGGAACTATATAATGATCTATCTTTGCAATTGATTAATATGTCTCTTAATTCTCTTTTGATCTTCAGCTTCTTTCTTTCTCATCAGACAGTTTTTAAACAGTATAATTTTCAACTTTTATGATTACGGTGCTTGGCAGTTCAGTCCCAAGAGCTTATGGTAATACATATGATACTAACAGTAACTGTTCTTGGAGTCATTTTTTTTGAGCCAGGTACTGAGGTAAGGGTTTTGTATCTATTATCTCATTTAATCTATACAACATCCCAATAAGCTAGGTATTATTAGCCCCATTCTACAGACAGAAAGTTGAGAGTTAGAGTGATGAAGTAATTTGGCTGGGATCACAGAGTTAATAAGAAAGAACTACAGTTGAAAACCACACCATTCGGACTCCAAAGTCCATGTTCTTAACATCTAGGCTATACTGCCTGAGTAAACACATCAGGAAAAATTAATACCACACCGAGTGAGCACTACATTATTCTCAGTACTTTTACAGATGTTGGAGTTTTTTCTTAGATTAACATAGTAAATTGAATGACATCATAAAATAGCCATGTAGTCAATCTAAATCAATAGACCTTCTGTGTACTTGGAACTGGGTAAGAGCTGAACAAAATCCACAGATAAACAATATTTGATCTCTGCCTTCCAAATGTACACAATTCAGAGGTTAGTGGAGGGAGACAGAAAGAAACACAAGCAGATCCAATAAAAAGTGGACTGTGGTGAGTGCTGTAATAGAGCTGCAGACAGAAAGTGATGGAATCAGAAAGGTCATTCTAATTTTGGGGCGTTAGGGAAGGTGTTTTGGAGAATGTGGAAGCTGCAAGGCCCTTGAATGATGAGTAGGATATTAGCAATGCAATTTAGATGGATAAGAATTGAAAATGATGAATATTCAAATATAATACATTTATACATTTTAATAAGGTTCATTTGGGGCTTCTGTTTGCACTGTTGATTATGTGGAAATGTATACAGCATTCCTTGCAGCTTTCTCCACAACTCAGCAACTTGTAACATAGGCAGATGGGAACTAAACCCTGACCTGCTTTCACTGCCTTCTCAGGCAGGGTCTAGTTTGGGGTGGCAGTAATAAGGTCACATTGTCCATTCATATTAACTGCCATTATCTGTTTAGGTCAGGCAACTTGCCAGCTCTATCTGGACAGGAGAGCCTCAGTTCCCAAGATAAGCAGTTTTGTGCCTCTCTGATTACAACCTGATTGCAACCCTGGTTTGCTCTTGGTGAGCGGTGAGCAGCTATACTGCAGGAGGTGGTCACACCCTCTGCTAGGGAGCAAATTGATCTGAGATTCCATTTAAGGTATGGTCCATTGAGAAATGAAACTCTCCTTCCAGTCCTTGGAAGGACTTCTTCATTTTATGTCTTTATTAGAGAAACTTGCTTCTCTGGCTGTATAAGGCTGAGGAAAAAGGGTATGCCAGGCAGTAAAGTTTTCATTTCTATTTTGCCACCTGCCAGCAGCAGAAGCCCAGCCTCAGGCTGCCTAATCTTTCCCCCAACCCTGGTGTTCCCCTTCCTGCTGCCTCACACATCCTGTAGTTATTATGATGTTCTCAAAGAAGACAAGTAGTTTTTTTTTTAACATTAATCAAAGCAAAATCTAAATAAAAGTAAATCTACTCCCATTCCTCCCCTCCAAACCTTATGTAGAAATGAATTCAAAAAGGGGCACTTGGAACCCAGAGCTCTGCGGTGACAGCAGTGGTGTCCTCCTGCCGCATCCTGGGCCAGGATTCTAGTGCATCTGGGACCTCCTGGAACCTCACCTGTGTCTGCAATGACACCTTAGGAATCCTAAGACCTCTTCAGAGAGCATTTCAGCTGCCATTGGCAAAGCCTCAAGCACTCCAGGAACTTTGCAGGAAAGAAACATTCTAGGAAAATCAAATGGGGCTCTTTTCTCCTTTTCAAATTTCCATGCCTCCACCTGGAATCATTTTCTTTCAGCCTGAAGAACTTCCCAGTGTTTCTTTGAATAGTCAGGATTTCTTTCAGTTTGTGCAAGTCTACAGACATCTTCATTGTAACTTCTTTTTTAAAAGAGACTTGGTTTCTGGGCAAGATGGCGATGGAACAGGTGGAACTGTGAGAGTCTCTGCAAAAGCAAGTGTCCATAAAGATTCACTGCGTGAGTGGGTGTGTGCCAGTGGGTGAGTGAAAGTCTGTCTGAGGGGAGACTCGGGTTCATGCACCCGGGGCTCTCCTCTAGAGGTGACTGCAACCCACCACTGCCCTGAGATTGGAGCTCTAGGTGTGCAGGGTTGTCTGCTGTTCTCAGAGCTCTCTTGAGAAGACGCAGCAGAGAACAACCACCCCTCACTACCTGGCACGTGGCCCATGCCATCACGAGCAGTAGCAGACTGGGCACAAGCAGGAGGATCCATAGAGAAGGCAGGTCATGGAAAACTGGAATACAGCTCCAATGTCAGTGACAAGATGCCATCGGGTGCCATCTTCTCAGCGTCAGACTGGGCAGAGACTTGCATCGCCCTGCCCAGCTCCGCCCAGCCTCCATCTTGAGACCCAGAGGCTATCTTCTCATCTGACTTGGAGAGACAGATGCCCCTCCCCAACACTGGAACAGGCACAGACACTCAAATCTGAGTGGGAGACTTGACAGCAGCAGCAGCAGCAAGTATGGTGAGTCTGGATCTGATCCATTCTCCCACAGTACTCCATGGGGCATTTGGCCCTGAGAGCAACCCTATTAGCCTGTGCTGAGAATGGAGGGAAGGGGCTGGAGACCAGAGCCACTCCCTAAGGTGGAGGCCTGAAAGGAACCTAGAGTCACAGAAACCGCCAGAGAGCAAGTTTTTTTTTCTTGTTTGTTTTTGTTTTATTCTTAGCTTTTTTCCTTCTTTCTTTCTGTTTTTGTACTTTTTTTGTTTCTGTTGTTTTGAATTTTTTTTAGATTTTCTGTTTATGTATGGGTATTTTTGAGGAGGAGTACACCAATGGAGGGTTTTGTTTGGTTGTATGACTATCTATGTTTTTGTCTTCTTTGTTTTTTCTGTCTTTGTCTCTCTGTTTCTTCATTAGTTGGTATGCCTATTTTCCCTCTTCTTCTTCCCTCTCTCCACCTTCCTTTCATCTTCCTCTTTCCTTTTTCCATTCTTTTCCTTTTTCTTATTTCATTTTGCTTTCAGGGGGCAAACAGACAGCCTCACTGCATGGACAGATTCTAAAGCAGTGGGCAGTGGGTTCCAGAGGATTCACAACCTGTCAAGGGATACTGGGAACTGGAGATAGCTTATGAATCACAGCTCCCCCCTTAATTAAGTCTCAAAACTGCAAAAAGCACAGGCCTCCACCTCAGAATTGAACAAAACCAGAGGAGCTACATAAGGAAGAATAGGAAATTGAGCAAACAGAAATAAAAGCTATCCCCCTATCACTGAACAACAGAATTAAAGAAGAGGTTAAAAAAGGGGGAGGAAAACTTACACAAATGAAGAAAGTTCAAAGGAAGAATATGAGTTTTACAAAGACCCTTGGGAGGTCAGTCACTGAGAATACAGACTCTGGAACTCAAACAGTGAAAAGCATCCAGAATGACAGACCTCAAACCACAAACCTAGATATCAATATGTTAATAGAGAGAATAAATAGAAATGAGGAGAGAGAAGAGTAAAGAATGAAGGGAGGCCAGGCACGGTGGCTCAGTCTGTAATCCCAGCACTTTGGGAGGCCGAGGTGAGTGGATTGCCTGAGCCCATGAGTTCAAGACCCACCTGGGCAACTTGGTGAGACCTCATTCCTCCAATAAATCAAAAAATTAGCCAGATGTGGTAGTGTGTGCCTGTAGTTCCAGCTACTTGGAGAGCTGAGGTGGAAGGATCGCCGGAGCCCAGCAGGTCAAGGCTGCGGTAGCCGGGAGTATGCCACTGCACTCCAGTCTGGGTGACAGAGTGAGACTTCAACTCAAAAAAAAAAAAAAAAAAAAAAGAATGAAGGAGTTGGTTGATAGCTAAGATAACAGCAATAAATAATACAGTGAATGAAATAAACAACAAACTGATAAGCATGGAAAGCAAAATTAGCCAAGCAGAAGAGAGAATCTCATAGTTTGAGGACCAAAATATAGAACTAACCCAAACTGTTAAAAACATAGAAAGTATTCCAGGCAATTGAGAAAGATGAAACTATCCCCCAAATCATTTTATGATGCTCATATCACATTGATACCCAAATGAGGTAAAGACCCAACAAAAAAAGAGAACTACAGGCCAATGTCCTTGATGAACATAGATGCTAAAATTCTCAACAAGATTCTAGCAAACCAGATCCAACAACACATCTCAAAAATCACTCACCATGACCAAGTAGGCTTCATCCCCACAAAACAGGGTTGGTTCAACATCTGCAAGACTATAAACATAATTAAATACATCAACAGATGTAAAAACAAAAATCACATGATGATATCATTAGACGTGGAAAAACTTTTGGTAAAATCCAGCATCCCTTCTTAATAAAAACTCGAACATTTAGGCATAGATGGAACATACCTCAAAATAGTAAAAGCCAGCTATGAGAAACCCAAAGCCATCATACTGTTAAACAGACAGAAATTGGAATCATTTCCCCCTGAAAGCCAGAAAAAGACAAGGATGCCCACTCTCACCTCTCCTGTTCAACATAGTGTTGGAAGTCCTAGCTAGAGTAATCAGACAAGGGAAGGAAATGAGGGTTATCCAAATAAGAAAAGAGGAAGTTTGTTATCCCTCTTTGCAGATAACATGATTCTATACCTCGAAAACCCAAGAGAATCTGTCAAAAACCTCCTTGCACTGATAAAGGACTTTGGCAAAGTCTCAGAGTATAAAATAAATGTGTAAAAGTCAGTCGCATTCCTATAAACCAACAATAAACAAACAGAAACCCAAATAAAAAGCACAGTCCCAGTCACAATAGTCACACAAAAATGAAATACCTTGACATCTTCCTAACCAGAGAAGTCAAAGACCTTTACCAGAAAACTACAAAACACTGCTCAAAGAAATCAAAGATGACACAAACAAATGGAAAGATATTCCATGCTCATGGATTGGAATAATCAACATATTTAAGATGTCCATCCTACCCAAGGCAATCTACAGATTTAATGCAGCACCCATTAAATTACAAGCAGCATTCTTCTCAGATCTGGAGACAATACAGGAATTCATGTGGAAACATAAGAGACCACAAATAGCCAAAACAATCCTCAGCAATAAAAACAAAGCAGGAGGCATCATGCTCACAGACTTTAAGCTTTATTATAAAGCTACAATAATCAAAACAGTCTGGTATTAGTACAAGAACAGGCATATGAACCAACGAAACAGGATAGAGATTCCAGAAGCAAAACCTCAATTTCTCAACTAACTCATCTTTGACAAAGCCTCCACCATCAACCACTGGGGAGAGGAGAACCTATTTAGTAAATGGTGCTGGGAAAACTGGCTGACCACATGCAGAAGATTAAAGCAAGAACCCTACCTATCTCCATACACAGAAATCAACTCTACATGGATCAAAGACCTAAACATAAAAGGTCAAACTATAAGAACCTTAGAAAATGCAGGAGGCATGCTTATGGAAATTGTAACTAGCAACCAATTCCTGATCAAAACCTCAAGTGCCCAGGCCACAAGAGAGAAGATAGACAAGTGGGACCTCATCAAACTGACAAACTTCTGCAAAGCCAAAGAAACCATCAAGAGAGCAGGGAGACAGCCCACAGAGTGAGAAAAAATATTTGCCTACTATATATCTGACAAAAGCCTAACATCTAGGATCTACAAGGAACCCAAACGTGCTGAAAGGGAAAACACAAACAGCCCTACTACAAAGTGGGCAAAAGATATGAATAGAAACTTCTCAAAAGAAGACATATGAGCACCCAACAGACACATGGAAAACGCTCAGCCTCACTAGTCATCAAAGAAATTAAAATTAAAATCACACTGAGATACCACCTAAATCCAGTCAGGATGGCCATCTTCAATAACTCAAAAAACGACAAATGCTGGAGAGGATGTGATGAAAAGGGAACACTTCTACACTGCCGGTGGGAGTGTAAACTAGTACAACCTTTGTGGAAAACAGTGTGGTGATTGCTAAAAGATCTAAAAATCGACCTCCCATACGACCTCACAATTCCCCTACTGGGAATACACCCGGCGGAACTCAAATCACACGCATGTTTATTGCAACGTTATTTACAATAGTAAAAACATGGAACCAACCGTGCTGCCCATCAAAAGAGGGAACAAAAAACCGAGTATCTCATGTTCTCACTCATAAGGAGAACTTGAACAACTGTTGTAATACTATAAGTATTGGGAGTATATAGCAGTAGTCGGAAACTGCCAGGAGAGGGAGGGGCGGGATGGGCAGTGGTGGGAAACTGCGGGGGCCCGGTGGGGGGCAGGGGGAACACACCTCATCACCAAGGGTACCTGTATAATGAACATTTGTATACCTAACCCTGAATTGTACCCCACATATTTAAAAGAAAACATTACAAGAAAAAAAAGAGACTTTGCTGACTCTTTTTCTAGGCCAGCAGGTTTCCCTTAAAGTATCATTCTACTTTTTTTTTCTGGTAGGATTCTAAATCAGAAGGAATATGTACACACTTTGGAAAACTCTCAGAACCGGAGAAAATGTTCAAAGGATTATGGACACTCAAGTCGACATGTTCACTATGATCATTTAAAAATTATCGATTGTAACTTGATTCCATCGCTTGAGAATGCACCACATTCTTTTAAATGTATTGACAGTATAAGCCCAGTATATTTTAGAAATTTATTCTCAAGTATGCATGTTCATTGCAGAGTTCTACATATGTTTATTTCATCACGTTTGCTAATTGTGTGGTTTAAACCTTTTGTATCCTTAACTATAGTATTTTATTTCCTGATCTTTTAGTTACTTAGAGAGATGTGTATTGAGTATAAAGTCTTGATCAAGTTCAACATTAGTCCTTGTATTCATATTTTTCTGAGAGTTTTAAAATCAGTGTTGAAATTTATCAATGAGTTTTCCTGTATCTACTATCATTTTGTATTAACCATTTTGTTATATTCTGTAGTCTAATAATGCAGTGAATTATGTTGAATCATCCTTGTAATTGTTGGGATGAACTAAATCTGACCATATTTTTTATTGTGTAATACATTTTACACTTGGTTTGTTGATATGTTATTCAGTCTATTTTACACAAGGGAAAAAGAATCTAGATATATTTTCTTGTGTTAACCCTACCAGTTTTGAATTCGAAAACTAAATTTCACAGCTTTTCCTCTTTAAAAAATAAGTAAATAAATGGATTCAAAAGCCAAAAGCAAAATATTTTAATTATCCACGATAGCAGTTCTTGTTATTAAGGAAGAAAGTTGAGTTAATAATAATATTGCCTATAGGCCCTCACTTTGAAGATAGAAGGATAACTTCAGATCAATGTTGCTATAATATTTACAATACATTTTTTTAATTTTTAATTTTTTGTATTACTTATAGCGTGTGGTGGCAATTAGTGCTATCCACGAGATATTACTGGTTTTCCTGCCAGATGCACAAGAGTATTGTACTTCCTGAACTCTAGATGTCAGGTGTGACCGTGAGATGCTGTAATTAAGGCAGTGTCAGTGAAAGAAATGCGTGCCATCTCCAGACAAGCTTTGAGAGGCAATGCTTGATGCCCATGCTTCGCTTTCCCTTTGCCACAGTGACTGATGATTTTCCAGGTGGTGGCTGCTCCATCAATCTGGTTCCCCTAGTAGAGACCTCAGACAACCAAATGATGGGTGTGCAGCACACATGAGTTAGAAATAAAACTCTGATATTTTAGTCACTGAAACTTCCAGGTTGAATGCTATTGCAGGATTACCTAGCCTCACTTGACTAATGCGGGGTTTCTTAAAAGCTTCTGAGGATGAAAATGAGCCTCTAAATAACCTTTAAGATAACTTCAGAAAAGATTTTGGCTTAATGAGTGTGATAAAACACCCAGCCTCTACAAATTGGAGGGACTAATGATAATTTTGCCAAACTTTCTAAAAAGCCTTATTTTCTTTTTAATTTAATTTAATTTATTATTTTTTTAATTGTGGGATACAACTCAGGGTTAGGTATAAAAATATTCATCGTGCAGTTTCCCTTGTTGATGAGGTATGCCCCCACAGGTAGATCTCGACTACGGTCAATCCCACCTCCCCACTCG
>NW_007253812.1:152142-171719 GCF_000164805.1 Carlito syrichta
ACTGCAGTCAATCCTTTTCTTATAGTATTACAGTAGCTGTTCAAAGTCCACTTATGAGTGAGAACATGTGATACTCAGATTTTTGTTTCTGTGAAAGATCACTCAGTATTATACACTCTAATTCCCTCCAGGTTGCTGCAAAGTACATGATTTTGTTCTTCTTTGTGATTGCATAATATCCCATTGTGTATATATACCACATTTTTTTTATCCAGTCCTCTTTTGATGGTCAGCATGGTTGGTTCCATGTTCTTGCTATTGTGAACAATGCTGCGATAAGCATACGTGTGCAGGTATCTTTTTAATAGAGTGATCTGATTTCCTCTGGGTATATTCCCAGTAGGGGGATTGCAAAGTCATATGGAAGGTCGATTTTTAGAACTTTTAGAAATCACCACACTGTTTTCCACAGAGGCTGCACTAGTTTACACTCCCACCAGCAGTGTAGAAGTGTTCCGAAAGGCTCATTTTCTAATCACTTGATGACTTACATAATATAGTATAATATACACATATTATGTATGTAATATATATTATGCATATAACTTATATAAATATGTAATACATAATATAGTCCCCTATAAGTTTTTTTAAAAGAACATTAAAAATTTTACAAAGTGGCAAGTCAATATGAAGGAAATTAACTTTGTATTTAAGATTTAATATTGAAAGTTTCGCATTTTAAAAACTTTGGTTCTAAGAACTCCTACACCTGCATTCTACAAAACTCATTCTTTCTGGATATATTTGTTGCGAGAACCTGACAATAAAGACGGGAATGAAAAATCTATTATCCAATAAACCTGCTGAACTCCATTGTCTCAAATTTATATTTTAGCACCCTCTACTGGAGAAATTACATACACCTCTGATAAATAAAGTTGATTTCTGCCAATGTGATTTTTTTTTTTACTTGTGCCTTTTAAATATAAGTTCTGAAGAATATATTGTTTAAAATCTGTACTAAAATAAATTTGTCCTGTAAGATGCCTTCCGGAGAAACTATCCATACACCACTGATATTTGTCTCCTGCAGATCTCATGGAAAAAGAAATATATATGAACATATAGTCATTAATGTGTGGGTAATTTACACATTCAAAAAGTAAAAATAAGCCAGGTATGGTGGTATGTGTCTGTAGTTCCAGCTACTTGAGATATTGAGGCAGGAGGATTGCCTGAGCCCAGGAGGTCAAGTCTGTGATGAGCCTGGGCAACAGAGTGAGAACCAACTCAAAAAAAGAAATAGAAAGAAAGAAAGAGAGAGAGAGAGAGAGAGAGAGAGAGAGAGAGAGAGAGAGAGAGGAAGGGAGGGAAGAAGAAAGAAAAGAAAATACGCTTAATGAAATGAAATGAAAAATTGTAATACTATGCCTCACAACCCCTGCACCACATACATGCTTGTGAGCAAGCATACTTATCTGCCTCTAATCTCTCTACAGTGTCTTCTCAGTTATCAGCCAGATCTCAGTCCAAATTGTGTGTCCCCACTCATTCATACAGCAAACCATGTAACAAAGTACTATGTGGTGGGAAATACCATTTTAGGCTAATCAGATGTCATCTCTTGTCTTGGTCTGCTTTGTGTGGCTATAACAGAATACCGCAGATTGTGTCATTTATCCAAGATCTGTGCTTCTTAGGATTCTGGAGGCTGGAAGTGCAAGGCCGAGAGGCTGGTGTCTCGGAAAGGTCTCCGCACTGTGGTATCCCATGGTGAAAGATGGAAGGGTAAGGGAACCTGAGAGAGCCAAAGAGCAAGAGCAAAAGGGCTGAACTCATCCTTTTTATCAGGAACTAACCCTCAAGATCATGACATTAATCCTTTCTTAAAGGTCCCACCTTTTAATATCATCACAATAGCAATTAAACTTCAACGTGAGTTTTGGAGGAGACATTCAAGCTATAGCATCTCTGTCCTCAGGGAGTTTATAGTCTTCCTGAGGAGCAGATTTTCACCAAATGAAGAAATTCATAAGTATTTGATTATGAATTGTTATATGTGCTTTGCAAGACTATAGCTATTTGTGAATATGTTAATTGTGTGAATACGTTAACAGAACTTAAGCTAAGTCCGAAAGCAGTGTTTGAGTTGAAATGAACTGAGCTCAATGGCCAGGTGCTAACCTGCTGAAGAGCAGTGTGGGCTGGAGGAGGAGGAGCATTGCAGGCATAGCAAGCAGCAGGTGGGTCATTCCGTGTCCAGAAGAGGTTCCAGGGGGAGTTTTGTTATTTGACTTCAGAATGATGGGAGCTGGTAATAAGGGGAGTGGGATGGCAGGGTAAACAGGACAGAAAGTATTCCGTCAGCTCTGTGTTTCAAAAGAAAATTACTCTTGCTCGCTGTGTTTTGCAGAAGCAGTAACTGAGTGGATGTAACAAGAGTGGATTCCCTTGACTCTAGAATTGAACCTAGTGCCTGTGCATGACATGTAGGATTCTCTAACTAGGCTTTGTCTATTTTTCAATTACATCCTTCATGTGCTCTATTCTTCTTGTTGTTTCCTGAGAACATGCACCATGTTCTCTTGAAATACCCTTTCTTTTTCTCCTTGCTCCTTTCTACTTATGGAAATGCCTTTCATTCTTAAAACACAAATGCAAAACTATCTTCTTTGGGAAGATTCATTCAACATGAATTCTGCTTCTATTTCCTCTACACTTCCATAGCATAGCATCTGTATTTCTCGCACTTCTGTCTGCCATGAAATTGTAAAAATATGATAGGAACAATATCCTTTTCATCTTTATATTCCCCCAGATTGCCTAGATCTTTGCTTTAAACTAAAATGCAGTTTAAAGTAAAATTTTATGTTATATTTCATTATACCTCCAATAAATTTCATTAGTTCTGTCATAGACACAAACTAATAAAGCTACACACAAAAATACATTTAGATGCACACTTCCAAGAGCAAAATGAGCAAGAGTTAACCTCTTGGCCAGGTGCTAATTCTTGGGTTGAGAGAGAACACAGTGGAAAGTAGATAGAGAAAGGGAGGGTATATTATATTTATAATATACATAGTTATACAAAGATGCAAGACAAGATGCACTGTGTACTTATTATTCTATTTTGCCATTTTCTAGCTTGTGGGAAGTTCTATGAAATCTAAGTTATGTTATTCCTCCTGCTAATACTGACAGTCCTGACTTGTAGGGAGGACAAGGCTGAGATCAGTGCATAGAATCATTTGGGATCTTGTGAAAACACAGATTCTGGTTGAGTAGTCCTGGGGTGGGGCTCAAGCTTCTGCTTCAGGTCACGCTGATTTTGCTGGTCTATGACCCACACTTTGAATAACAAAAGACTGGATGATTTCTAGTAATCATTTCCAGTTCTTTTGCAATTGTTTTGTTGGAAAAATGTTCTACATTTTGGAAATACTCACCTATAGATAACTATAGTTTCTGGTGAAAACAAATGCGTGATTTAAAAAAAAACTGCAAATCACTATTGACTGGCAAAATGTCATATGCCTGTGTTGCATTTAGGTTCCTAAAGCAAGCATTGTCTTTCGTATTCTGTGGTTTTTTTCACTGCTCAAAACAAATTTTGAACTCACCCATTTTGATGCCATTTAGTACTGCTGTCATTTTTGTTGTTGTTGTTGTTCTATGGTCTAGAACCAAATATTCTGCCTATCATGAGAATGGTTAGGCCACAGAAGTTTGTAAGAACTAGTCATACATGCCTCCTCACTCACATGCCTCCTCACTCATGACAAGTCTTGCTGTTTAGGGGGGAAAAAACCTATTACTACAGCGAGTTTAAATTGCCATAGGAAACTGGTGTGTGTTCAGTGCCTAACAAAAACTAACCAAGCCACTTCTAAGACTTGAGCCATAAAGGCCCCATATTTATGTGGATTTCCATAAGGTCAAAATGGGAGAAGGGAACAGAGTATCTGAAATAAAGGCATTTTTCCAGATAAAATCTAAAAGGAACATTTGAACTCATTCCTCTCCTTGGTTTCTCACTCTTGTTAGTCACAAAGCTTGTCCTTCTTAATGATGCCTCTTGAATGTGCAGCCTCTGTTTCCCAACCCTCTGCCCTCCTTCATGCCCTTACTCAGGACTTCATTAGCCCCCATTTGCATCTCTACAGTCTCTGTTTGGTCCCTTGAGACCTGAGTTCTTTTTGACATATCCTCAATACTACTGCTAGGCCTCATCTTTTTAAAACACCGCTTTCGTCTTGTTGTCGTCTCTTTTTATACTCTCATCACTTCTTTGGCTTTACCCTTTCCAAATTTGCAGACTTACTTGAACCCTGACAACTTTCTTGAACACCCTGCCTGCTGAACATCTTGATCTGGATGTTCCACTATCACTTTCTGCATCCTACACGACAGATATCAACTTATACCTCTCACTAAGTCAAAGATTTCTGTTCAGGGCACTGACTTTGATTCAGTCACTTGAGCTAACAATCTAGAAGCCATTTGGTTCTTCCTGTGTCCTCAGCACAGACAACTCCTGAGTCCTGGTTCCAGACATTGCTCCTATCTGCCTTTCCTTAAGTTCGGTTCTTGTGAATTTTTGCCAGATGAGTGGAATGTATAATATAATACTGTATATTGAGGACAATAAAAGAAAATATGAGGATGTGTATGTTTTTATGTTGAGAAGTAAGATACTAAACTTTTCTAATAGTTGCCATAGACACTGGAGTCCTCACTTTCCCTTGTATTACATGTTCATGTGTCAAATAGATTAACAGGGATATTCTGCAGGCACAGAGGAGTTCCACTTTCAGTGTATCATTGTGAATAGCTGTTTCCTGGCTATAAGTTGTTTTCAATGGGTCTAATTTTGTGAAATAAAGACTTTAAAATAACAGGTCATCACTAGAATGGCCAGGCAAACCTCTTGTATCATACAGGATTTTTCTGCTTTTTGCTTGACAAAGTATTTAAAGAAAAGTTACATGGTTTCCTTTCTTTTAGATGAAAGTGTCATAGGTTGTATTCCTGGGAAGAAAATGCTGAGACACATTCTACAGGATGATTATTAGGACATACCCTTGGTTTCAACACCAGTAGATGGAGGGGCAAGAAGGAAGCAGACTGAGCAGAGGGAGAAGTCGAGAAGCATTTCAGACCAGAGACTCCCTGCCTGACCCCATGTGAGTTCTGATGCTAGAATGGCCCTTCAGAACCGTCCTGAGTTGGGCTAAGATGGCTAGATCTTTATATTCCTGCATGGGTCAGTCACTGGATGTGGGTCATACTGGGAATAGGTGTGGACAAGGCAGCCCCTGAAATGTCACCAGCACTCCCTACAGCCAGATCAACAAGATCGACATCAAAAGGGGGATGCATCTGGGTGGTGGATCACACTGTCATCCCAGAAGACACGCATGCAAAGTATGCTAAGTGTTCTGGTCTGAATGTTAGTTCTGTTTTCAGATTCATATGTTGAAGCCCAATGTGATGGCATAGAAGCCCTCATGAATGGTATTTGGTGCCCATATAAAAGGGACTCCACAGAACTTTCTTGCCCCATCCACCATATCAGGACATAGTGAGAGGGCACCATCTATGAACAAGGATGTGGGCGCTCATCAGATACCCAATCTGCAGGCACTTCAATCTTGGGTTTCCCAGTGCTCAGAACTCTGAAAAATGAATTCCCATTGGTGATAAGTCAGTCTATAGCATTTGGGTATAGCAACTGGAATGGACTGACATTTTCTGCAACAGAAAGATAGAGTGACTCTCTATAGCATACAATATAGCACACGTTTTGGGAAAAATAACCTCATTTAATCTGTTTACTCAAGATAAAAAGAATGTCTTAATAAATGAGAAGGTAGCTGCTTTAGAAAGAAAGTCACACTGTGGAGAGAATATTTTGAAAAGAATGTCAGAAAACATTTCTATTGCTAAACGATTTAAGTGAAAAACTATACAACAGTATCACTTATCTGCCCACAAGCATGGACACAGTATTGTTTTATTTATTTACAAATTTTCTATACAAATAATTTATGTGGATTTAAAACCTATTTATAAAATAAAAATGCAACATTTTCCAATTAATGTTCGAGAAAGAATTAATATAGGAAAGATGGAAATTTACTAGCTGAACTTCAACAAAAATTTTTGTGTAATAAATGGGATAGGATTGAAAAAATGTGTGTCACAATTCATAAATCAATGAGAGATGCATTGCTTTCATTTAGATGTCTGCATCTTTTGGGGGTATCAAAGGAAAACTGTGGCTCTACTCACCACACTGCTGACACTAAATGTGTGTATGGGGGGGTTAGGTGTCCACACCAACCAATTTTCCAACTCTCTAGACACCACCTGGGTGTCCTACAACTCACTTCTGATATTACCCGGAGTTAGTGAAGATTTCACAGGTGAAAGGCTCCAGTGCCACAAACTGCCACTTCAGTGCCCATTGCAAATCTGAGCCTCCTGGAATTCTGAGCAACCAGCTAGAAATCAGTAGTTCCCATGATCCCCTCCTCCTCTTCCATAATTTGTTAGAATGGTTGACAGAAATCAAAGAAACATTTTACTTTCATTTTACTGGTTTATTATAAAGGATGTGATAAAGGATACGAATGAACAGCCAGATGAAGAGAAACATAGAGTGATATCTGGAAGGCTCTCACATATATAAGTTTCTGTCTCCATGGAGTTGAGGTGTGCCACCGTACTGGCATATGGATATATTCACCAGCCTGGAAGTTCTCCAAACCTGGTAGTTTAGGGATTTTTTATGTAGGCTTCCTCACATAGGTATGACTGATCATTAACTCAGTCTCTAGTCCTTCTTTCCTCCTCAGAGATAAGGGATGGAGCTAAAAGTTCCAAGCTTCTAATCATGACATGGTCTTTCTGGTGACCAGCCCCACTTAGGAGTTCGCCAAGAATTGCCTAATTAGAACAAAGGACACTCCTATCACCCAGAACATTCCAAGGGTTCTGTCTCAGGAACCAGAATCAAAGACCAAGTATTAGAAAAAAGATGCCCTTAACACCGCTATTATATGGAAAACTACAAGAATTTTAGGAGCTCTGTGTCAGGAAGTGGAGGCAGAGACCAATATATCTCTTATTATGTCATGTTAATAGATATTTTTAAAAATTATGACAAACATTAAAATTAACTATTAAGATAAGCTGAACTCAGATCACTGAACTGCTGAATCTCAAAGCATTAATCATTTTCAAAAGGTTTTTTAAAGTCATGAAGGCTATTTAGTGATTGTTATGGGTTGAATTGTGTCCCACAAAAAGATAAGTAAAAATTCATACCAGCATTCTTCCAAAGTGGTCTTATTTGGAAATAGAGTTATTACAGATAAAATTATTTAAATTGGGATGAGGTTATAAAGGTGGGCACTTATCTTATATGACTGATGTTCTTAAAAGAAAAGAAGACAGGCCAGGTGTGGTGGTTCAAGCCTGTGATCCCAGCACATTAGGAGGCCAAGGTGAGAGGATCTCCTGAGCCCACAGGTTTGAAAACAGCCTGGGCAACTTGGTGAGACTTCATCTCTACAATAAGTCAAAAAATTAACCAGGCATGGTAGCACGTACCTATAGTTCTGGCTACTTGGAAGGCTGAGGTGGAAGGATCACTTGAACCCAGCAGGTCAACGCTGGGATGGCAGTGAGTGTGCCACTGTTGCCACAGTCAAGGATCACCCGGAGCTATCAGAAGCTGGTAGATGCAAAGAAGTATGCTGCCCTAGAGCTTTCTTCAGAGGGAGCAAGGCCCTGCCAGCACCTTGATTTTGGACTTCCAGCCTCCAGAACAGTGATGGAATAAATTTCTGGGTTTTTTTTTTTTTTAAAGCTATCTAGTTTATGGCATGTTGTACTTGATTCTTGTAAACAAATACAGTGATATTTGCATTTTTCTCTACCTTTAAAAATAAAAATTTTAGGTGGAGGAGATATCACCTCACCAGTTGCAGTGCATTTATGTTTTTAATCCTCAGTGAACTCTACATTTTAGGGTACTTGAGGCTGACTTGAAAATTAAAGTTTTTAAGTAACCACTTTTTCCATTGTAAATACTACCTATTAGAAATTAGGACTAAGTAGAATGTTCTTCTGAATCCAATCCTATTTTTATCTTATTTACTACTTCTCAGCTGTGATCTTTGGAGCAAAAGCCAACAGCAAGAAAAAAAAGTTTATACCAGTTTTGTAAAGTATGTCTTTGGGTTTTTGTAAATAATATTAACTCACATAAGAGAGCTACTTTCTACAAAAATAAAATAAAATTTCAAAAACTTGAATATTTAATTTCTCTTCATTTTACCCTCTGTAAGTTTTTTGCTGTATATTTGTAAAAAAAAAAAAAAAACATTAAAAGTATATGCTCAAAGTTTTGCAGTTTTTTTTTAAGCTTAAGAATGGCGTACAATAAAAAATGCTTAAGTGCTGGAAATTGTGTTTAAAAAGTTATTTGTAAAAATAATTTGCAGGCTGGGACAATGAGTTTATTTGTTTCTGCCAGGACTTGAGGCCATACTAATCCAGGAATCCTTTAATCCAATTTCAGAATTTGAACTTTTCTGGGTCAGCCAGATCAGTCAACGCTAACTAGGTTTCAGGTTTATTTTCGGTCCCACTTGCTCTCGTGCTGCGGCCCTTTGGTGTCTGAGACTGTATGCCTGGTAGCATCTCAGCACCCTAAGCCTGCTCCTCCAGCTTCATCCTCGGCTCCCAGAACTGTAGGAAGCATGCTCAGCCTCATCTCTAGATCTTCCAATGATCGCCTGGGTAAAAGAACCTCCAAATGACTAGCTCTTGTTTCTGATTTTCCATTTCTGTCTTCTTCCCAATCTTGGCCCAGTTGTTTTTCATTGTCTTATTAACTCTTTGATACTTGTAGAAAGATTTATTTTACTTTTGATTTTTTAGTTATATTCAGTTAGGGGATTGGTCTGATTTATCTTTTCCACCATTAACAAAAGTATAGGCAAAAAATGTTAGAGATCACTATCCTAGACTATGCCAGTGATCTCTTAATTAAGCTCCAATTTTTTCTCACCTTCAGTCCTTCCTCCAAATACTGCCAGATCAGTATTTTTAAAACATTCAGTGGGGGCCGTAGCCACTGGCCCCCTAAAGGTTCCCTGAAAAATCACAGGTATGGGCAGATGAATAGGAGAAAAGGCATAATACAAATGTATTTAATCTTTAGAAAGACCCAGCTTCCTAAGGAGTTATGGAAACTTAAACATCATCTTGAGGTTATAAAAATAATGGGGCTTGTATTCTGGTAAAGCAGGATATGGGAAGGGGAAGAAGATAAATTCTATTGAGGGGCAACAAATGATAGGGAGAATGAATGGATAGGGAAACAGAGAATGACTTCTAAATAGTTATCTTTAAAGTCTGAATGAAACTGAGAGGCATTATTTTGTAAAATGGTTGAGAATCTGATTGTATTCTTCCTCACCTTTCCTGCAATAGATAGTTTTAACAGGGAATGGAAGAAGCCTTGGAGAGACTTTGAAATGAAAAACCATATTTTGGGGTGAATTTTCCTGTACCCCTTTATTTCCCATTAAGTCATTTTCCTGCTCAAAATAAAGTCTCAGCGACTCTGTGTAGTCACTCTATACTATGTCAATTTAGCTAATCTTGAATTTCCCATTATTTTCTTTCCTGTATGTTCTGGATCGGTGTCAGCCAGTAAAATGTTACAGCCTGACTGTGTTCTTATGCCCACAGCCCAGATAAACTAAGACTGATGTAGCCATTACATTGGAGAAAGAGTTTAATATCACAAAGCAGCTGAGTGAGAACAGGAGATATTGCTCAAATCCACCTGCCCAAGAATTCAGAAAATTCAGAGGCTAGGGTTTTTAAAAGGAATTTGGCAGGCAGAGGGCTTGGAACTGCTAATTGGTTGGTGATGTCATGGAGGGTGTCAAAATTGCCTTCATGTCGCAGATCCAGTTTCTGGATGGAGGCATCAAAGAACCAGTGAAGCCAGCTTCCTGATATGTGTTCTGGGTTCAGGTGAGGCCTGGAGTCCATCAGTGTACAAAGTTTGAAAATTATTTTTAGGTTTTACAATAGATAATACCTATGAAGCAAGTTCCATGCCCATCAGCTACTCGCTTCTGGGCTTTGAGCCATTATAGAAGTCATTCAGGAGAAAGGTATTGGGGAGGTGGCATCCTTGGGGAATGGAACCATTCTTGTTCTTCAACCAACGCTTTTGTATCTATGCGGTCTTAGGCCCATTGTTTAAGAGAGACTATGTTTATTAGCTATGAAAGGCAGTTTCTCTCCCTCCCCAGAGTTCAGGACATGAAGATAATCAATTGCCCTTTATTGAAGTGAAAACAAACCTAGAAACAACAGATTCGTTAAATTCTAAACATAGCTGCAGTTTCTCAGGGCTTGAGGCTCTTCTACAGCTTTAATCCTATGACCTGGTATTAATTTTATATAGGTGGTTTCAGAAGCATGTTGGATGATATTTGGGAGGTGGAAATGAAGTAGCTGCCAATTTTTTAAAAAGCTGGATTAGAGTGAGTTCTAAATCCAATGACTAGCATCCTTAAAAGAAGGCCATATGAACACACAGAGACACAAACACACAGGGAAGGTCATGTGAAGGTGAAGGCAGAGATTGACATGACCCGGCTTGACCAAGGGATGCCAAGAATTTGCCAGTAGCCACCTGAAGCTAGAAAAGACTCTCTGCCCTAGAGTCTTCAGAGGGAGTACCTTGGTTTTGGACTTCCAGCCTCCATAACTATAAGAGAATAAATTTCTGTTGTTTAAGCCACCAAGTTTGTGGCATTTTGTAATGGCAGCTTTAGGAAACTAATACACTTCAACAACTGCCAGACCTCTCCATCAGTTTTTGCAACTCCTCAAGTGAGTGAATGCTCAGTTCTATAGTGAAGGACACCAGATTCTCCTACACAACATCTACTGCATCAAGGATGGAAGTAGGGAAAGACAGACATCAGTTCCAACTGGTCTTTACAGGGTCTCCTTGTCTTCATTGGTTCTAGTTTGCCCTTGCAGTTTCCAGTTGGCACTTGCTTTTGTTTATATCCAGATTTCCTTCCCAACCACTGATTTAGCAACTATAGACTCAATACCAGATACAGAAACAACTGCCTGCATGGGCTGCACCATTAGCTCTCACAATTGCCTAAGATTCAACTCCTGTAATAAATCTCTTATTCCATACCACTTATGGTAGTTCTACTTTTTTGACGAAATCCTGACAAACTGTCTTCCAAATTATGTAATAATGAATTGAATGAAATCAATCTTGCTACCCAGTTCCTTTCATTATATAATATTAAAATATATTATGTTATTAAGCTTAATAACCAGCATTTATTGAAGGCTTCCTAAGTGCAGGGAGGCACTATGTTAAGCAAGCTCTTTACATATAGCCTCTCATTAAATTCTCAAAACAACTCTATGGAGAAGGTACTACAGTTGATCCTTGAACATCACAGGGGTTAGGGGCACATCACCCTATATCCCCACACACAGTCAAAAGGTTGCACATAACATTTGACTTCCCAAAAGCTTAACTATGAATAGCCTCCTCTTGGCTAAAGCCTTACCAATAACATAATCAGTCAACAACATGCATGTTGTTATATGTATTATATAATGTATTTGTACAGTAAGGTAAGCTAGAGAATAGAAAATGTTAAGAAAATTATGAGAAAGATAAAATATATTTACTATTCTTTTTTGGTTTGTTTTTTGTTTTTTGAGTCAGAGTTTCACTCTATGACCCTGGCTAATGTGCAGTAGCATGACCATGGCTACCGCAGCCTCGACCTGCTAGGCTTCAGTGACCTTTCCATCTCAGCCTTCCAAGTAGCTGGGACTACAATATGCGTGCCATCATTCCCAGCTAATTTTTTTTATTTATTTTAGGGAGGAGGTCTCACCATATTGCCCGGGTTGGTCTCATACTCCTGGGCTAAGGCAATCCTCTTGCCTCAGCCATCTAAAGTGCTAGGATTATAGACGTGAGCCACTTTGCCCAGTTTATTTACTATTCATTAAGTGGAACTAGATAATTATAAAGGTCTTCAACCCCAGCATCTTCATGCTGAGTAGACTGAAGAGGAAGAGGAGGGGTTGGTCTTGCTTTCTCAGGGGTGGCAAAGGCAGAAGAAAATCCAAATATAAGTGGACCTGTGCAGTTCAAACTCATGCTGTTTGAGAGTCAACTGTATTATTAAGCCTACTATACACATATAGGTAACAAGCTCAGATGAAGTGATTCAACCAAGTCAGAATTCAAACCCAGAGTTGAATTACAGAACAAGAAGTCATAACCACTATATTACCTCTCTCTATATATATATACCTCTACTACAAATTCCTTGGAACTGAAAGGAATTGTGTTCTTTCCATGAAATCTTAAGGACCCTAACCATTCTTCCCTGCAAATGCATTCATGACTTCAAGACTTTACTCACACCTTTCCCTTAATCTTCCTTTTCCCCCAAGACCTTTCCTGTCTGTGGTACAATGAAAACAAAATTTTCTTTTAAATCAGACCGACCTGGGTTGAAAGTCAACTCTATTCATTACCTACTACCAACTTTTTAAGTTGCTAAGCTTTGATCTCACCTGTTATAAATCCTATGTTATTACATGTAAAACAATATTTAATATAGTCACTTATATACATGTCTGGTTCTCCCGATAGACTATGGATTTTCACCTTTTTAAAAACTATAACTCACAGTAAGTATGTATTTTGCATTGTGACTCAGTTCTCTGCCTCTCTCACACACACACTCTTCATAGGTACATATGCCCATATACACAGATAACTGTAATAAAAGTTCCCTGAATAATACTTGCCCATATTACTTGTGAAACCCCTTGATATCTTCTATTTGAGTCCCTAAAAAAGTACTGGTCATGACTTTCACTGAAAAGATTTCATGATGCACAGATGGGCCAATGTTGAAAATTCTGAGCCAGATTGGATTATTTTACATCAGGGAACATATTTTATTTATATTTGTATTGATACTGGCAAGCACAGTGCCTGGCATGAAGCAGGTGTTTGGCAAATACTTGCTGGACTGGATATTCCTTGAAAGCAGAAATCTTGTCTTAGCTACCTTGTATCCACCTCATTTAGCATAGTTCTTTCCATGATATTTAGTAATAAAATGGCTAAAATTCAGGCCTATTACAGGCTTTAGAGATCAGACATTTGGATCAATATTTGACAAGCACCTACTATATGATAGCACATAGACGCTGAGTTCATGGCATCTTAACTACTTTAAAAGCAGTATGGAATTCTTGGAAGGGAACAATGAATGATGTTGCCCAGCTGAGAAATTAAAAAAAGAAACAAGACATTTGAAGGCCAAAATATCACATTTATTAAAAATAAAGGCTATGGCAGAAAACATATGAAGAAGAACAACAAAAAAAAAAAACCTGGAGTATTTTTTGGAGGATAGGCCCCTTGTAGTTCAGACTTTCCCTGCTAGGTATTATAGGAACCCACTGGCATCAGTGTACCAGCTAGTGTTATTGTGAGAGGCTGCTTTTGGCTTCAGTGAGGTTTTGTTTTGCTGCTGTTGTTGTTGTTTTTGACATTCAATGTTTTGGCCATTTCATGATGGGTGATTTATGAGCACACCTGCCCATACCATCCTGAGTTTTCAGCAGTTTTTGACCCCAAACTGCATGATCTCTGTACCTTACCCTCCCTATTCACCTGATCTCACCATGGGCAACTTTTGTTTGTTTCCCTGGATAAAAAATAAATCCTCAAAGGAAAATGTTTTGCCAATGTAGAAGAGGTGAAACCAAAAAAACAGCTGAAGCACTAAAAGGCATCAAAATTGATGAGTTCAAAAAATGTTTTGAGCAGTGGAAAAAGCGTCTCCATAGGTGTATTGCATCAAATGAAGAATACTTTAAAGGTGACTAAAGTTTAAACGTGTATGAATAACTACACAATTTTTAATAAATAAATTCTGTTTCTGGGTCCCCCCTCATATAATAATGTGCAAGTTAGCCAGGTCTGCTAATTAACCTTAAGTTGCAGTACTTAGGGTGGACCTCCCTATGCTGATGGTCTACGTGACTATATGGCAGCTCAGATTCAAGAGAATGTGGGAAAAGTGGACCCCAGCAAACCCAGTTTCTCCTAAATGCACTAATTAGGTAAGTTACTCTTCCCCTGACCAGGGAGAGAGGGAATAAAAGGGCACAGAGAGACCAGATGTATTATTACACCAATTGAGCTGCTTCCCTCATGGAAGTAAATAGCAGGGGAGAGGTAGTGCTCCCCTTAAGAAACAGGTGTGGGAAACAAGATATATAAACATATTTATTTGTTTTTGTATGTATGTGGTCTGCTATGATTTGAATGCTGATGTCCTCCCCAAATTCGTATGTTGGAACCTAACACCACAATGTTATAGTATAGAAGTGGGACCTCTCAGAAGTGATTAAGTCATGAGGGTTCCACTCTTATGAACGCAATTATAAAAAAGGCTAGTGTGCATGAATAGACACTTCTCAAAAGAAGATATATGGGCAGCCAACAGACACATGAAAAAGTGCTCAGCCTCACTCATCTTCAGAGAAATGCAAATCAAAACCACCCTGAGATATCACCTAACCCCAGTAAGAATGGTCATCATTAATAAAACAAACAGATGCTGGTGAGAATGTGGAGAAAAAGGAATACTTCTACACTGCTGGTAGGAATGTAAACTAGTGCAACCTCTTTGGAAGACAGTGTGGTGATTTCTGAAAGAACTAGATATTGACCTTCCATACGACCCAGGAATTCCCCTATTGGGAATATACCCGGAGGAACTCAAATCATTTACAAAAAAGACACCCGCACACGAATGTTTGTTGCAGCCCTATTCACAATAACAAAAACATGGAACCAACTATGTTGCCCATTGAAGTTGGACTGGATTAAAAAAATGTGATACATATACACAATGAAATATCATGCAGCCATAAAGAAGAACAAACATACGGACTTTGCAGCAACTTGGATGGATTTAGAGTTGATCATACTCAGCACTGTCACAGAAACAAAGAATAGAGTTTTCACTCATAAGCAGACCTTGAACAATTATTATAATACTATAAAAAAGGGATTGGCAGTAATGGGAAACTGTCAGGGGAGGGAGATGGGATTGGCCATTGAGGGCAACTGCTAGGGAAAGAGGACATACCTCGTCAACAAGGGTACCCGCATAATCAATGTATGTATACCTAACCCTGAATTATACCCAACATCTTTATAATTAAAAAAAAAAAAAAGAAGAAAGAGGCCAGTGTGAACTCCCTTGCCATTTTTACCTTGTAATGACACAGCAAGAGGCATATTTATGAAGCAGTGAGCCCTCACCAGATACTAAATCTGCAGTTGTCATCTTCTTTCTTTTTTTTCAGCTTATGAATGAGAACATATGGTACTCTGTTCTTTGTTTCTGTGACAGATCACTGAGTATGATCGTTTCTAAATCCACCCAAGTTGCTGTGAAATCCATGTTTGTCCTTCTTTATGGCTGCATAATATTCCATTGTGTATACATTTCACATTTTTTAAAATCCAGTCCAGCTTCAGTGGGCAGCATGGTTGGTTCCATGTTTTTGCTATTATGAATAGAGCTGCAACAAACATACGTGTGCAGGTATCTTTTTTGAAGAATGATTTGAGTTCCTCCAGGCATATTCCCAATAGGGTAATTGCTGGGTCATATGGAAGGTCAATTTCTAGTTCTTTCAGAAATTGCCACACTGTCTTCCAAAGAGGTTGCACTAGTTTGCATTCTCACCAACAGTGTAGAAGCATTCCTTTTTCTCCACATCCTTGCCAGCATCTATTGTTTGCCTTATTTTTATTTTTATTTTTTTTGAGTTGGAGTCTCACTCTGTCGCCCAGACTGGAGTGCAGTGGCCGCTCCTGGCCACCGCAACCTCGACCTGCTGGGCTCTGGCGATCCTTCCACCTCAGCCTTCCAAGTAGCTGGAACTACAGGCGTGCGCTACCACACCCGGCTGATTTTTGATTTATTGTAGAGATGAGGTCTCACCTGCCCAGGCAGGTCTCAAACCCGCAGGCTCAGACAATCCACTCACCTCAGCCTCCCAAAGGCGCGGGGGGTTACAGGCTGAGCCACCGAGCCCAGCTTGTTTGCTTTATTAATGATGACCATTCATACTGGGTTTAGGTGATATCTCAATGTGGTTTTGATTTGCATTTCTCTGATGAGTGAGGCTGAGCACTTTTTCATGTGTCTGTTCGCTACCCATATATCTTCTTTTGAGAAGTGTCTATTCATGTATTTTGCACACTTTTTAATGGGGCTGTTTGTTTTTTTCCTTTCGGCATGTTTGAGTTCCTTGTAGATCCTAGATGTTAGGCCTTTGTCAGATACACAGCTGGCAAATATTTTTTCCAATTCTGTGGGCTGTCTCCCTGCTCTCTTGATGATTTCTTTTGCTTTGCAGAAGCTTGTCGGTTTGATGAGGTCCCCCACTTTCTAACTTATTTCTTACGGTTGGGCACTTAGGGTTCTGATCAGGAATTGGTTGCCAATTCCAATTTCCATATCTCCTTCTGCAGGAGTCTTGATCTGGACTTCCCACTCTTCCGAACTGTAAGCAATAAAATTTTTCTTATTTATAAATTACCCTATCTAAGGTACTCAGTTACAGCAGCCTAAACTAAGACACATATGAACATATATGTATATATGAACTACTAAATAACAATTTAAAACAATCTAAGAGATATCACAAGATAGGCATATAATTAACGGCTACATTAACCACTATTTCTCCAATCTGACAGTTCATCAAAAGCTGAAGGATGGCAAAACATACAGTTCCTCTATAGTTTCCCCTTTCAGTATACCTGGCATGAAACCTGGGAATCTGTTTTTAAAGCTCTTTGGGTAGAAGATGTCAAACTCTGTAAAATATTTTAAGATGGTTTATTCTAAACCAAACTTGAGGACTTAGGCCTGGGAACACCCACCCATCCTCAGCAGGTCCTGAGAACATGTGTCCACAATAGTTAAATTGTGGTTTGGTTATACGCATTCTACGATGGCAGAAATTACAAAAAACCAAAAGCATCATCCCAGAGTTTTGGATTCAGTCTGCATTTCTAACAAGTTTCCAGGTGATGCTGATGCTGCCGGCTCAGAGACCATTCTTTGCAAACCACTGCTTTAGGACAATGGTTCTTACCATAAAAACACATTAGAATCACTAGAGAGCTTTTAAAAAGAAACACACTGGGAAAGAACCTGATTCATCTGTTATAGGGATGAGGCCTAGCCACTTGTAAATTTTAAATTTCCCTAAGTGATTTGAAATGTGCATCCAGGGATAAGAAACACAGTCAAGGTTTAGAGGAATGGCCAAGTTTGTTTACTTCTTGTGGCTTTTGCACTAGCTGCTTTTATTACCCGGTATGTTCTTCTTCTAGGTCTTTCCATGGATCCTTTTTGTAATTTAGGACTCAGATTAAATCAGGGAAGGCCTCAGACAGGCCTTCCCTGATTCCCTGCAATCTAAAATATTGCCCCTGTCTTTATCACGCCACCCAGTTCATTTTCATTACAGGAATTAGCAGTTCCTACGATTCCCCTATTTATGCTTATTGCTTTATCTTTCAACTGTGAAGTAAGCATACTGAGTACAAGCACCTCATCCGAAACTCCTGGCCCCAAGTACTCCTCCCAAGCTGCCCCAGAAGTGCTAAGAGTACAGGCCTAAGGCACTTCATTTTATTCAGTGCTGTATCCCCAGCACCTAGAACAATACCTGACACCTATAGGTGTTCAACATGTGAATAAAAGGGAGAAAAAAACCCTTTAAATACTTTTAGTTCTTCTGCTATTTTCTTTTTTTTTGAGTTGGAGTCTCAGTCTGTCACTAGACTGGAGCGCAGTGGCCACTCTCGGCCACTGCTGCCTCGACCTGCTGGACTCCGACGATCCTTCCGCCTCAGCCTTCCAAGTAGCTGGAACTACAGGCGCGCGTTACCACGCCTGGCTAATTTTTGATTTATTGTAGAGGTGAAGTCTCGCCAAGTTGCCCAGGTGGGTCTCGAACCCGCGGGCTCAGGCAATCCACTCACCTCAGCCTCCCAAAGGCGGGGGATTACAAGCTGAGCCACCGAGCCCGCCTCTTCTGCTATTTTCAACAGGATCTTACTAAAATGAGTTTTGTTGGCGCAATAGGATTGAACCATTCATAAAAAAAGCACAAATTGATCTTTTGTAAATATATCCTAACTGCACTGGGTTTATTCTCACAGAAACCCTATATTAAATCTGCAAAGTAATTATCCCTTAATATATTTTCATATTTTTCACAATGTTTCCTAGGGAAGGCAGCTCACACAGTAGGGCAGCTAGGTATGGCTAGGAAATATGTATTAAATCAAGGGATTGCTGCTTAGATTTTGTCTATGAAAACAGACAATTCTAGAAGAGTAGAAAGTTATTGCAGGCAGAAAGTCACAGGAAAATGTTAGGGCTCTGATTCCTTCTGTAAGAGGGACACATTATCCTCTCCTTTTGCGGGGGCACCTCTTTAACAAATGAATGCAATCTGGAGGAAGCGAGGAGTTTTAGTTTCAGGTGGAGATAGAGTACTTGAGATTATTAAAGTGTCTCGTTTCACAGAGGTTTGTTCACTGCGGCAAAATCTTCAAGCTGTCTGTTGCTTGACTTTAGGGAGACAACTGAGTCAAACCGCGGATGCCCTTAATCACTCGCGAGCCACTTCTGAAACACATTACCTATGAAAACATATGAAAACACAGAACATAACATCAGTTGCAGGGGGCGGGAACACAAGGGAGATTCCGAGTCCTGGCCCGTCTCTTTGGCAGGGACGTGAGTACTTCCTCAAAAAGTCCCAAGTATCCAACCTTCGCCCCCAGCCATAGAGCTGGGTTCACGAGCAACCAGTTTTTCAGGCAGCTGCCTCCCCTTTCCTCCCCCGGCGAACTTCGTCCAGGGCAGCTGGAAACAAAACGACTCTGTGTACGGAGTAATGCTTGAAATCTCACTGGCGCTTCAACAGGAGGGGCAGCCCACTCCGCAAGCTCAGGGAACACCAGCCCACGGTCAGTAGCCAGAAGCGGTGGCTAGAGAAAGACCAAAGGCAGGGGGGGCGAGAGGGAAAAGAAACCCAAGACCGCGGTGCATTCTGGGAGTTGTAGTCCCTTCGGGGCGGCGCCCTCCGGCCTCCACGGGCTCCGCACTCCATCTCCCAGCTGCCCTCGCGACGCGGAGGCGGCGAGCGGAGGGGGGCGCTCGGTGATGAGCTGCCACCGGGGGAGGGGGCCTGTGGCTAAGCAGCAGCTGCGGCTGCCGCCGGGAGACGCTGACGTCTGGCGTCCCTAGGGGCTCGGGGACCGTTGGGCTGGCGGCCACGAGGACCGTGTGGCCGCCGCGTGTCCCGTGCTCGCCCTCCTCCCTCCCCGCAGGCGCACGGCGTCTGCCATGGAAGCGCATCCGGCCGCCGCCGGGGTCTCCGGGCGCCGCGGCCCCGGCTCCCCCGAGCGATGAGGGGGT
>NW_007253812.1:171863-228269 GCF_000164805.1 Carlito syrichta
GGTCCTCGCCCCCGCCGGAGCCGGCCATCCTCCTCTCCCCAGGATGTGGCACAACGTCGGGATGACGCTGCTCGTGTTCGTGGCCACGCTGCTGATCGTCGTGCTGATGATGGTGTGCGGTGAGTGGGGCACTCTCCGCGGGGCCGTCCACGCGCCCGCTCGCCGATTTGTTGTGCCTTAGTTAGGAAGAGGCGTGAGGGGACCCCTAGCGTCTCCGTCACCTGCTGTCCCCTACCTCTCGGGAGAGAGCGCCAGGAGCCGCGCCCCCGACCCAGGCAGGCCTCGGGCATCTTGGAGAGGCGAAGGGTAGGATCCCGGGCATCCTGACCCTGCGTTAAACCACACATTGCCTCACCGGCGCGTCTGCTCTTGATTGCCATTCTCACCACAGTCTGCTCAGATTTTAACCTTGGCCTGTTTTCGAAGGTGAAGTGATTGGCTCCTCCTTTTTCCTTTTCACAGGTTCTGGCCTTAGTGATAACGAGAGGTTTAACTATCTTCATCATTTAACCAGGGAGTGGGAGAGCGTTGGCTTTTCCGAACACGTGGAAGTGTTTGTTTACTTAGTTCAGGCGTCAACTCAAGTCCTAGCAGAGATGTTCAGACCAGGCAAACCGAAAAACACCAGCTCTATTAAACTTTCCAGGGTCGGGTAACCCAACTCTTAGTTCAGTAATAATAGTGCTAAGCTGTTTGTTGTGGTATTTTCCTTCTTGGAATGAGAGGACATTAAACTTTCTTCTCAAGATAATGCCAGTCCAATTTTAGATCTTTTTTATTTCTTTATTCACAGTAACCTATAACCACGGGGCTTTTAGCAGAGTGAGCAGTTGTGAAAAATTGGAAAGTATTTTAGAATAGATGTCAGTGCATTTATTTATATTTACGAGACTGAAGGATCGGTTTTAGTGATTGCAGTAATTGGTCAGAATTTACAAAGATACCATAGGGTTTATTCATTGCATAGTGAATGTACTAATTAATGCTTAGTAGAGTTGTGCTGGGAGAAGAAATATGTGTACACTTGTGGATATGCATGTATATGTGTTTGTATGTGTGTGTGTGTGTGTGTGTGTGTGTATATATATATATATGCTTTTTGTATGTTTAAAATTTGTTTTGCTTTACTAAGACGCTAGGTTAAAGCTTCTAATTTACAGCCTTTCTCTTCTGATGGGACAAAACAATTGTATAAACTTTCTCAATTTTCTGCTTGTGGTGTCGACATTTTGAGCTAATTGTAGATGTTTAAGGTTCTTGAAGCAAGGAAAACCAGATCCTTATGATTTGTTTGGGTGTGGGGAAGGAGGAAAGGTTATGTTATCTTTTCTAATTTGAACATGCAAGTTAACTTGGGCATAGGGATATGACATCTAGGCCCTACCACAGCTGAGATAGAATATGTATCAAACTTATCTTTGGGGCATCACTCATCTCTAAACAGCTATTTGATGGCTTAATTTTACTCATTTTCTAAGAGTGCCTTTAGGTTCAGAAAACAATATGGAATAAGAGGTGTGAGGTGTGCTAGGTTAAAAAAAAAAAACACAAGAACAACAAAAAACATTTTGGTTGGAATGGTCAAGAACTATGAAGAAGTGATCTAAATCCTTTTTTTGTTGGGAGAACTAATGATGGGATAGCCTCATGTTTTGACTAAGATGGCTCTAGGACTTGGAGAGAGGGAAGGATCAGACCAGACTTCAGTAACTAGGGTTGCCATAATAACACACCACAGATGTGTGACTTAAACGACAGAAATTTATTTTCCCACAGTTCTGGAGGCTAGAAATCCGAGACTAAAGTGTATGCAGGGTTGGTTTTTCTCCTGAGGCTTCTCTCCATGGCTTGTAGATGGTGGTCTTTCCCCCGTGTCTTCACGTGGTCTTTCCTCTGTATCTGTGCCCTAATCTCTTCTTATAAGGACAGTCAGTCCCTGGATTAGGACCCGTAGATGGTTTATTTCCTATGTCTTCATGTAGTCCTTCCTCTGTGTCTGTGCCCCAGTCTCCTCTTTTATAAGGACACTAGTCACTAGATTAGGGTCTCTCACCCTTATGACCTCATTTAACCTTAATTACCTCTTTAAAGGCTGTATTTCAAATACAGTGTAGTCACACTGGGTGTTATGCCTTCAACATGAATTTAAGGGGGACACAATTCAGCCCATAACATGCAGCCTATAACAGTGTTTTCAGCACTGTCTGAAAGGTAGAAGATAGCTGGATAGTTTCCTTTCTGTGGTCACTAACCCTTTGAGAACCTGGTGACTGCTGTGAGCCCTTTTTTAGAAAAATGTACCAACATAATTTCCTCCCCTATTTTGGAGATTTCATGGACTCCCTTTCCGTCTGTCTGTCCATCCATCCATCCATTCATCCAGGTCTCATTTGCTCTCCCAGGCTGAAGTGCAGTGGTGTGATCACGGCTCACCACAACTTCAATCTCCTGGGCTCAGGCAATCCTTCTGCCTCAGCCTCCTGAGTACCTGGGACTACAGGTGTGTGCCACCATGCCTGGCTAGTTTTTAAATTTATTTGTAGAGACAAGGTCTTGCTATGTTACCCTGGCTGGTCTCAAACTCCTGGGCTTAAGCAATCCTCCTGCCTCAGCCTCCCAAAGTGCTGGGAGTACAAGTGTGAGCCACTGCACTTGGTCAGCTCTTCTTCCTTGAACCCAAACATGGAGTTTAGGTTAAGAGCCTCTGTTATTTGGGTTAGGTCTCCTGTTTTATGATTTCATTCACTTCGGCAAACTGAGTGTTGAGTGGAAATACAGAATCCATGACAGGTATGTCCCAAGGAATTCGTAGTTTTTGTTAGAACTCTGACAGACTCTTTCACACCGTACTCTGATTTTCCAGTTTCAGGTTCCTGGGGGGGTTTTTCTTCTCTTGTCTATATTGCTTGTCTCTGCTTTCTCACTCCCCCTCATTCATTCTAAAGTGTTTTCTATCCCCCTTTCACTAAAACTGCCCTTGTTGAGGCCAGTAATAAATGGCCTCCATATTGCCCAGCCCAGGGTGGTCACTCATCAGTCCTAATTGAACTTAACCTGTCATACTTCTTCTCTACAATTAAGCATTCTCTTCAAGAAGCATTTATTTTGGCTTTTGTGTACTGTATTTCCATGGTGTTCTAACTACCATAGTGGCTAATTGTTTACTTTTTCTTGACTTCTCATCCCCTAGAATGTCTTAACTTTTTGTCCACACCCAACAATAGAAAATACATTATTTCTACTATGTTTATAAGTGTATAAATTACATGTATCAATCAGTTGATACACACATTCATACATATGCATCTACCTTTTGTCTATCAGTTTCTGAAATAAAAAAGCTACGGACTAGTATTTGCCCTTACTCTATGAGATGATTCTATTTTCTATTATGTTTTTTGGAATATAGTAAAAGTATATTTCTATTTTCTCTTTCTTTTACTTATTCTCTTCCTATGGTATTTTATTCCATTCTAGAGATTTAGATACTAACTGTAGCTAATGACTCTACAATTTGTATCTCTCTCTTATCTCTTGAGCCTCAGGCTTGTTCACCAAACTTTTTAATTGATAGCCCCACTTGGAGATCTAATAAGCATCTAATATTTAGTACATCTAAAACAGAACTCTTGATTTTTACCACCTATTTCTCCCTGGAGTCTTTCCCATCTGAAGTGTTACCTGCTTCCACTTAGTGGTTCAAGCCAGGGCCTTAGGTCTCATCTGTTATTCTTGCTTTTCTTTCTTTCTTTTTTTTTTAACTCCCCATCCTTCTCCCCTTAAGCGCATCAACTCCATGTGCAATTCTTCTCAGTTTTATCTCTTTAAAAAAATAAAAAATATATTCTTCATGACTACCACCACCATCATCATCTTTGGCTTGCCTTAGTTTCTTAACTAGCCTTTGTTTCAACCCATCTTTTCTTTGTAGTTCACTTCTCACATACTAGCCACACCGTTTTATGAAGAAAATATTTTATCAAATAGAAGTTCCTATGTACTTCCATATTTCTAAATAACATATCATTGCTATCTCTTGATTTTGCAATCTGGGACATTATTAACTAGGTAGACTCCCCATTTCTTTTCCTGCTTGCCATTCGTAACAGTTTTTCGCTGACTTGATAGTCAGGATTTATATTTTGACTGTGTAGACATTTTTCCCTGCTAGTCAAATAGTGTTGATATGACCATACCTCTTTTCATATATGATTCTTCATTTCTGGCATTCATTACATAATTGTCTACATAGTAGGCTCTCATATGTTTGAAGATTTAAGAAAGATTCCTTAGTACCACTTACTAAATTAAATAAGTTACCTAGTATTACTTTCTTGAACGTACTTATTGTTATTTATCCCCCTCCTAAACTTTCCATAATGTCTTACACCTATCAGTAATACTTCCCATGTGTTCAAATGAATTGCTCTTCCCCTCCTTTTCCTGTTCAGGTTCAGAGCCCTTCTTCTCAACAACGGTCATTCTCCTACTGAAAACTGTATGTTCTCTACTACCCTGTTCTGTACGATTTTCTGAATCTCATGTCATCATCCTTCTCTGTTAACACTCTTATTTTGTTAGAGCACCTTTTCTAGTAGTTTTCTCAGGAAGAATGTATAGAAAATAGTTTATTGAGCTAATGCATGCCTGAAAATGTCTTTTTATTTATTTATTTTCTATTCTTATACTTGATTGATAATTTGAGTATATTTGGGTTGCAAATAATTTTCATCCAGAATTTTAACATTCTTGCTCCAAGATTTCTTGCTTCCGGTTCTGATTTTGAAAAATCTAATGCCTTCTTATTTCCTTCTCTTTGTAGGTGAGTTTGTTTCTCTTTCTAGATGCTTTTTGGGTACACTTTTTTTTTTTATCATTGGTATTCTGAAACATCAGAATGATATACTTTGGTGTGCATCTCTTTTTTTTTTAGGCCTTTCAATTTAGGTTTTTTCCTACACATCTGGGAGAATTTTCTACTAGATCTTTCATAATTTTCTCCCCTTCATTTTCTTGTTTTTTTCTTTCTGAAACTTTTGTTAGTTGGTTATTGGACCTCTTGGGCTATTCTTTAATTTTACTTTTTTATCTCCTATTTTCTGTCCTACCTCTTCCCCCTTCTGGGAGCTGTTTTGGATTTTATCTTCTGTCTCTTATATTGAGTATTTTATTTCAACTATCTAGTTTTTAATTTCAGAGCTTTTTTTTTCTCTCTGAGTACTCATATCTAGCACCTGTTCTTGCTACATGTATGCAATATCTTAACTCCCTAAGCATATTATATGCTTTTCTTTTTAAGTGTTTTTTTCTTCTCCTTGCATTATCTGTGTCTTCCATGTTATTTCTTTCTGCTTGTTTTCTTTGGACTCTGCTTGATTGGAGGTTTTCTATATAAATGTCTAGTAATCTGTTCTCTGTTCATATTTAAAGAGTGCAGTAGTAAAAGATGATTAATTCTGTGTCAGCTCTGGGCTCACTGCAGTTTGATTGGATAGTAACTTGAAATCTTCTCTAGGGGTATTCCTAATTGTTAGTCTCAGGGTATGTCTTCTCTGTGAGTATCCTGTTTCTCCAGAGAGGAAGTCTCTCATTCCCCACTTAAGTATTGTAAACTTTACTGCCTTCACAAATAGACTTTTCAACCTGTTCTTTTTTCTTCCCTCCCCTACCCTCTTTTCACTCCTAAATTCTGATTTTTTCCCCCATAGTTCTACATTGCATTTTGGCTCTAATTGATACCCTCCTTCCTACTATCCAGATTTCTGTTTCCTTTGTTTTGCTAGACCATTTATCGCTAGTCCTCAGAGTAATATTTTTAAATGTCATCCTTGTTTAAAACCTATCCTCCAATGGCTTCCCATTTCTCTTGAAATATAATCCCAGTTTATTATTGTGGCCTCCAAAGGTCTATGTGATGGAGCCCCCGCCTGCCTCTCTGACCTGTCTCTCCGCTCTCCCCACTACTCATAACATTCCAGGAATAGGCCAACCCTGTACCCTCTGCAGGGCCTTTGTCCTCAGTCTTCCTCCAGCCCCTCACATGACAGGTCCTCATCATTCAGATTTCATTCAAAATGTCATCTCAGAAGACCTCCCCTCACCACCTGTGGTAGTTTAGGCAGTCACTTTATCACACTTACCCTTAGTTTTCAGAGCACTTGGCATCACCTGAAATGAGCTGTTTCTTGAGTCTTTTATCCCCATTTAGA
Source organism: Carlito syrichta (assembly GCF_000164805.1). Classification (NCBI taxonomy): domain Eukaryota; kingdom Metazoa; phylum Chordata; class Mammalia; order Primates; family Tarsiidae; genus Carlito; species Carlito syrichta. Next base: position 178,073 of record NW_007253812.1, read on the forward strand.
GCGTAGACTCCATGAAGTCAGGAATCTCACCTGACTTGCTTACTGCTTTATCCCTGGATCCTAGAATAGTGCCTGGCACATAGTAGGCTCTCATATGTTTGAAGAATGAATTAAGAAAGATTCCTTAGTATAACTTATTAAATTCTCATTGTAAATAAGTCTTAAGTATAGTACAAACCAGAGTTGCCTCAATATAATGCTTATATTACTTAATAAAATGCTCTTAGGGGTGTTCGTGGGTGTCCAAAAATTAATAAAGCATAATCTCTGCCCTTGAGGACCTTACTCTTCAGTAGGGAAGACACTCATATAACAGGTAACTCTAGTAAAACCTCGGCTTCTACTCTATTTTTGGGTTGCCTCATAGAGCTCAGAATTCCCTAAAACTCATTCTTCTTGTTTTCAGTTTATGCACAAAATCTTTGGGATTATTTTAGCTTCTTCATTCTTTCCCATTCATTGGACCATGTACCCAATTCATACACCCATTCATTCCTTAAGTATTTGAGCATCTCTTGCAAGCAGGTTCTGAGATACAGTGATACCTAAAATCTGGTTCTAGAGAATCACAAGTTTTGGAGGGGGATACAGCTTAGTTATACCTTTCCACAACAAATTGCAAGAGTCTGAAAAGATCTACCAGTGTAGGTAAATTGTACTTTTACATGAAATTCATCAACTTGAGTGTGTATGCTCATTCCCTGTTACCGCTTTCCTTCAAACAAAACCAAATTTTTTATTTTCCTGAGGCTCCCAGAGCAGTCAGCACTTAAGTTCACATCTGTGATATAATAAAAAATATATTCGGTGTGTGTCACTGGTTTCTGGCACAAAACCCTTAGAATTTCATGAGTGTTTTTTGTTATTCAAGCTCCTATGGACTACACCTGACCTTATGAGGTAACTCAGAGTGGGACCCCTATTTAGTTTTAAGATGGGGGCTGTTAGTCCCTTTTGCCTTGTGGTAAGGAATACTTGAGGCTAGGTAATTTATAAAGAAAAGAGGTTTATTTGACTCTCACAGTTCTGAGGTTCCAAACTATCTTTAAAAGTCCATTCTTGGATGAACTAATAGAGCAGGAACGTACTCATTACCGTGAGCATGGCACCAAGCCATTCAGGAGGGTCTACCCCATAACCCAAACACCTCCCACCAGGCCCCACCTCCAGTGTTGGGAATCACATTTCAATATGAAGTTTAGAGGTGACAAATATCCAAACTAGGTCAGGGACTGATAACAGAAACACCAAATAGGTAATTAGAGGGTAGAAAGTTTCAGCTCTACCTTGACCTCCAGGGAATACAGAGGGGCTGGAGATTGGGGTATAAAAACTCTTGGAAAATGAATGTGATGAGCATTTCACACCTAGCAAATATATTTATTTATTTTTGATTCAGGGTTTCACTCTGTCACCCAGGCTAGAGTGCAGTGGCATGATCATGACGATCATGGCTCATGGCAGCCTCAAACTCCTGGGCTCAGGCTGTCTTTCCACCTCAGCTGCCTGAGGAGCTGGGACTACAGGTGTGTACCACCTTGCCAAGCTAATTTTTAAATTTTTTTGTAGAGATGAGATTTCGCTATGTTGCTCAGGGCTGGTATTGAACTCCCGCTTAAACAGTCCGCCTCCGTGGGTCTCCCAAAGTGCTGGGATTAAAGGAATGAGCCACCTGTCTGGCCCAAACTTAGCATATTTAAAACCTCATTCTTACTTACTCTACTTGGAGCCTTTTTCGTTTCAGTTGCCAGTGAGGCCTCCCTTAATCTCTGCATAAACTACCAGCCTCCCTTGCAACATACATGGCCTCTTTCTCCTTACTCTGCTTTATTCTACAGTACTTCATTAACATTGGACACATATGTTGCAATAAGGATAGTATTTGGAACATGGTAGGTACTCCACAATATTTCAGTGAATGATTAAATGAATGAATTTTCAGCCCTTGACTAATTGGCTAGGATGAGCTTATAGATGGGAACAAGAGACATCTAGATTATGTCCCTTTATATGTGTGACCTCCAGAATTTATGCTTTCTTATAGCAATGGGGAACGAGGAGTTTTAGCAGAATTTTAGGCTGCAGTGTGAGGAGAAGGGGGGCCAGAAGCCAAGAAACAGGAGATGAGAGTAAGTGTCGATTAAAGTTTGAACTGAGGCGGCAACCGTAAATAGAGGCTGGGAGTGGGAGGTGGCCTTCTGACTTGAAGGTGACGCAGCAACAGTTGTGTCACTTGTGTCTACTCTGTCTGCCACTGTGTCTAAAGAGCATGTGGCATTTGAAGTCTTTGGACAGAATTAGAACCCAGGCAGCATAGAGTGTGGATCTACATAAGGAATGAGCGTAAATTTTTTCCTGGCATCTTTAGACCCTTTCTTCTCCAGAGGTTGGCTTGGTTGTGTTCGCTAATTCATCCTGGCCCGACAGATCCTGTGCAGACTGTAATTTGCAGGTCTGGCCTAATACCGAGTCCTAGGCTCCTCCTGTGCCCAGCAAAGTTAAGGAGTTAGAAGGAGCAGAGTTGGATTCAGGCTGATCTGCGACTGTGATCAAGTCACATAGCTAACACTGCCATTTACTTGTGTGACTTGATCAACGCACTCAGCCTTTGCAATTGTAGCAAGTAGGTGAATTCACAAATAATCCAAGGATACTGAGGGTCGACTGTGTTTCTTCTTATCTCTCTCACATTGAGGTACAGTTAGATGTGTATGAATTAGTTGGTGTTTGAAAAACAGATTTTTGAAGATTAAATCTGGTTTGAGAAATTTAAACTATACTTAGATCAACTTAGGTTTACTTAGGATAACCATACATTTCAAAGACAGTAGAGGTAAAATATGTTGATTGCAGAATAGTGTGAATAAATTTTTTAGATCATTTCGTCTATTGGTTTTCAGGTAATCTGCAAAGATGTGTTTAAAAAATAAACTTAGGCACTGTAACATTTTAAATAATTTAATTGAACAGGGACCAGTTCATGAATCAGGCAGTGCCAAACTACAACCTGTTGGGGCTCTACCAAAGGGGTATTAAGGGGAAATCCTTTGTAAGGTGTTCATAGAAGCGAGACAAGGAAGATATTTGATTGGTTAAATTAGAAAGTCCCTAGTTAGAGATTAGTTGATGGTTTCTGATTGGCTAAGCCTCAGTTTTGTTTGAACCCAGTTTACATAGATCCTAGGAGAATATCGAGACAGTGGACCTACACGAGGAGAGAGAAATAAACTCATATTTACACTGAGTTGAGTGTCGGTTTGCTTGTGTAGAAACTAGACCCTTCTCAACCTAATGGCCTTCCAGTTATTTTAATTGATGCACTAGGAGTTTGATGAATAATTGATTCTAATTTCTGATTTTAGTCAGCTTTATTGAAGTATTAACATACAATAACACGTTAGGTATATAGTTTGGGAATTTTGGCATATACAGTAGTGACCACTACCACAATCAAGATCCAGAGCATTTCATCACTCCAGAAAGTTTCATCATGTCCCTTTGTAGTCAATCCTTAAGCCTCTATCAACAACTGAACTTTTTTCCATAACTATAATTTTGCCTTTCTAGAATGTAATATAGATGGACTCATATAATGCTTTTTGTGTTTGCCTTCTATCACCTAGTATAATGCCTTTGAAATCTATTTGTGGTGTTGTATGTATCAGTAATTCATTTTTTAAAATTGCTAGAGAGGATTCTGTTGTGTGGATATGCCAGAGTTTATCTATTTGCTCATTGTTGAACATAACAGTTGTTGCTAGTTTTCTACTGTTTTCTAGCTTTTGGCTACTAATATTTTTATTATTCTTATTTTACTAGTATTACTATTGTTAACTTTCAATTACAAATCTTGGTGTGGACATATGTTTTCATTTCTCTTGGGTAACTTTATAACACACTACCAACCTTTGCATTGAGAGTTCCAGTTATTCCACCTCCATCACCAACGTTTGGTATTATCTGTCTTTAATTTGGCCATTCTGTAGGATAGGTAGTGACCCATTATAATGATTTTGGTTTTTGTTTCCTTATAACTAATGATGTTGAATATCTTTTTCATGTGTTATTTGCCATTCTTTCTATCTTCTGTGGTAAAGCATCTGTATAATTTTTCCCCCGATTAAAAAAAAATTGTGTTGCTTGTCTTTTTTTCCCCAATTATAACAATTCTTATGTAGTCTGGGTACAAGTCTTTTATCAGATATATTTCACAGATATTCTAATCTGTAACTTGCCTTTTTATTTTTTGTGTCATTTGTTTTGTATTTCATTAAGTTTGGTAAGTCCCACTTACCATTTTATTTTATTTTATTTTATTTTATTTTATTTTATTTTATTTTTTGAGTCAGCTTCTCACTCTATTGTTCAGGCTAGACTGTAGTGGCACGATCACAGCTCACCACAGCCTCCAATTCCTGGGAAGAGAGGTGGGATTAACAGTAGTCAATATCTGTCTGGGGACAGGGAGACACCCCTTATCCACAAGGGTACCTGAACGATGCATATTTGTATACCTAACCCTTAACTATACCCCACAACTTAAAAATAAAAGATGTGATTTAAAAAAATAAAAAAATTAAAAGTATATTTAAACCTTTGTGTGATTATCTAGGAAATAATATTTCTTATGGTAAAAAATAATTTGAAGTTTAAACCTTCTAGTTTTTTTCATATTAAATCAACTAAAATGAAATGTTTGGAATATTTTTAATTAAAAAACATTTTGGTTCTGAGCCATTTGAATAAAAATATTTCTAATATCTAAAAAACAGAAATGTGTTGTTTAAATTTTGAATATTTGTTTTTTTCCAGACATTTTGTTACCAATTTCTAGTTTTAATTTTTTTATGATCAGAGAATGAATTTTGTATGATAAAATTTAGGAAAATTTGCCCCTAAACTAATGGGACTTGTTTTATGATACAGAATGTGGTCTATCTTGGTGAATGTTCCATATATAATTGAGAAGAATGTTTCTTCTCTATTATAGAATGGAATGTTCTGTATATCTCAGGTCAATTTGATTGGTAGGGGTGTTTGGTATTTTTGTGAAAGGACACTGGCAGGTCTTACCACACACTACTGTATTACATAGTAGGAGTCTTCAGAGCTAACACTGAGCTCTGAAATGGATCAACTGGTGAAAGTCATTAAATCCTTAAATTCATGGATAGTTATGTGTGTGTGTGTGTGTAGTGGTAAAGGAGGTGGGGAGCATGAAGTTGGTTGATTTGAGTATCTACTGTGTACCAGGTACTATTTTAAGGCATAGGGAACATATTGGAAAACACTGATTAAACCAAACATTTCTCTTCTTAAGAAACTTGTGTCTCATGGGGAGGAGAGTCAGTACTAATATTAATACAATGGAGGATGGGAGTAAGTATGAGGTACTAAAGCAATCACCCAAGAGAGCGCATATTGAAAAAATAGTATTGTAGAAAGATTTAAAATTTATATGTTAATAATGCTTAAAATTCTCAGTAACAGTAGTAGTAGTTTCATGTCTGTGTAGTTTGCCCTAGAGGGGAGGAGGTTGGAGCCTAGAAAATGGTAGCTGTGCTAATATTTGATGAATGTTTAGTTTATTGTCATTCTTTTTAGATTGTTACACATATTAGCTTCTAATTAGCACATTGGCCCTTTGAGAGTGGGTACAATTATCATCTACATTTTCTGGACGAGGAACCTGAAGCACATAGAGGTTAACTTGCCCAGTGTACAAGTAGTTGCTCAATTAGGGTTCATGGCAGAGTATTGTGACTCTAACGTGCCCCTGAGATGTTAGAGAGTATGATGATAGTCTAGCTGACAGCTAGTAAGGATTTGAGTGGGATAGAGAATGACACTAGGAGTGTAGAGAAGGAAGCAGATGAGCGAGGGTTTGTTAAAATAGAATCGATAGCACTGGAATAAAGTAAAGGAGGAACAAAGTGCTAGAGAGTAACTTTTTCTTATCAGAGAGAAGGGGAGAGGATGCAGTAGGCATGAGTAGTTGTTAGATGAAGATACATACACTTTTTCTCTCACACACTCATACACATACAACCCAATCACATCCACACACATGCACAAACACACTTTTCTGAAGTGTCTTTAAACCAACCAGATAGAGATTCTCTTCTGGGGTTAAAGCAAGGTGAAAGATATGGGTAGAAAATTTGGTCATCATCTGTAAAAGTGGTACTATTTGGATCCATGGCAGTGTGGTGATCACCGAAAAAGAAAAGAAAGAGGAGAGAAGAGATTTAAAAAGGCAACATTAAAATAGTCTTACACTTATTGAATAAGAGTTGGATTTAGAGGTATTATGGTTCAAAATTGTGTTGACTCAGTAGTGGTAACTGAATCAGAGGCTTAACTTCTAGCTTTGCTCAGTGTGTCATTGGAAAGGAGGGATGTACAGTAGAGGCAATATTGTTCTGTAGTAGGGGTCAGAAGAGTTTGGCTCTATTTGGTTTGATCTGCATTGTGTTCTTGGACATATTATCTTACATGTGAGCCTTTGTTGCCTTCAGAGTAAAATGGAAATAAAGTACTAGGATTGAAAATAGAAAAGAGCTTTATACAAATGTGAGATTGATATTGAGTCAATTAGCCACTTAAATACCGCCATGAAGTTGAGATTATACAACTCCATTGGAATGATTCCACAGTTTTCAAAAATGAGAATTTGTTGTGCTGCACCTGGATTTTGAACTAAAAAACTCATGGATATTATCTTAGTCCATTTGGGCTGCTATAACAAAATATCATGGACAGTAGCTTATGAACAACAGAAATTTATTTCTCATGATTCTGGAGGACTGAGAAGTTAAAGATCAAGCTACTGGCAGATTCATTGTCTGGTGAGGGCCTGCTTCCTGATTCATAGACAGCTGTCTTCTCACTGTATCCTAACATGGCAGAAGGGGAGGGTGAGGGAGCTGTCTGGCATGTTTTTTTATAAATGCATTTGTCCCATTCATGAGGACTGCACCCTATGACCTAATCATCTCAGAAAGGCTCCAACTCCAAATGCCATCACATTGGGGATTAAGTTTCAATATATGAGTTTGGGGGAAACATAAACATTCACTTTGTAGCAAATAGTGAAATCACATAATAGCAAGTAGTGAAATCATATAATCAATCCCTAAATTGTGTTTTCTGTTTTAGTCATACTTATGCCATGAGAATCTGAGAAATTTGATATACTGTTAAAAGTCATTGCTCTGTCTTATGTATTTGGCTCTCTTCAGTAGTTGTGAGTCACTCTGAGTCTTTATTTTTCTTATCTAGAAAATGAGAATGGTTGCAGAAGAATTATGAAGACTAAATGAGATACTAAACATGCGAGCACTTTGTGAACTGAGAACTGTATAATTGAAGGTGAAATTACAGTTATCCCCTGGGTTTGTGGTATATTGAGGTTGATGGCAATGGTTCATCACTCAGGTTCATCTACTATCAGTACCTTTTGAAGCTCCATATTTGTCTTGCATAGAAAAGAGTATACAGTGTGTTCCATGAAATTTAGCCTTTGAACTAATGTTTACTTATCGGCACACACAAGTGTGTGCTCTTGATTATCCCTGAGTACACACCCTCTATTGCTGGCCAGTTACTCTGACATACAATAAGTACGTATCAGTCTGAAACTGGAGCAAGACATGGATTTCCTTTTAAACTGAAAAACCACAATTACTCATTTTACCAGTCAGTGTAAATTTCTGATTATAGGTATTCATAATTGTGGACAGTCCTTTTGCCCTTCTCCTTTCTTTTTCTCTCTCTCTACTGTGTCTCTTCTACTGAATCCCAGGATATGTTATAAGATCCCTGCTCATAGAGTAAGAGTAGGTAAGGAGTTTCTGGTGTGTGCCTGTCAGATTTGGGTGGGAGGAATTGTATGAGCTATACTTCAGTAAGTGGTCCTGTCTGCTGTAGGCCTACAGGGTACAAGGAATCCTTTTTTTTTTTTAGTAAAAGGCAGTTTACTTTTTAGTAGTTATTCTTCCTTCATCTCCTCTCCCCCAAAATACATTCACACACCTGGGAGAAGTCAGTCACTAGAGCCCCGAGTCCAAATTAGGCTGGTCTGTTTTTATGGTAAGTTGGAGTTATAAATCTGAACTACTAATTCCATTCCTTGTGTCTGTAGTGCCTCTCTCCCTCCCAGCACACACACCTACATATACATCCCTCTTCTATTATTTGGTGCTGTCTTACTAAATACTCTTTTACTTGTAAAGAGTGATACTTCATTTTCTAAGTAACTTTCCATTTAATCTTCTCTTCCATTCAGAGTATACAACAGAATGAGTTCTGAATAAGTAAATGTTGTATTAAACCATTCTATTAACTAGACATAATACAATTCTACTTAGAGCGAGATATAATCATTTTTATGTTCTACTTGTGACCATCATTATATCAGTCATCATATCCACGATCCTCCTGCAACATCGCCCCACTCACATTTGTTTACGTACTCACACTGCCTCATTAGTAAATACTAAGGTGGCTTGTGTTGCTTTTTCTCAGGTGGCATCTTCTCAAACAGGCTATCTGGTCAACTCTTTTGTCTTTCCCCACAGGCACTCCACTATTAATCTCTTCCTCCTTTTCCTTGGCCAGTCTCCATAATTGATTGGCAGCAGCACTCATGCTTCTTCTTCCCTTTGTTTCTAACTTTTCCAAACCTGCATGTGCATCAGAATTATCTAGGGAGCTTAAAAAAAAAAAGAAGAAGAAGAAGTGCAATTTCTGGAGATTGATTTGGGATATCTGGGATGAGTCCTTGAAAATCTGTATTTTTTAAAAACTCCTCAGGAGTCTGGTGAGTAGCCAGTTTGAATGATTCCTCTTGTGAAAGCTGCAATGTGGTAATCACATATCTTTAACTAGCATCATTCCATTGGATAATAAATAGGTTTGAACTTGCCTTACAATTACAAGTATTCTTTTCCTTAAATGGGAGATTATGACTCCTAGCCTCATCTGACACTATCTTGCTTCCAGGCCAAGTAGTCCCTCAGTTCCAGAAGTCAAGGATGCCTTGCATTGTGGACATTCATCAAAGGTCAGGCTGCGTTGAAATTTTAAAGGAATTGAGGCAGATCCCAAGATTTTAAAGTTTTGGTTAAACTTGTCTGCCTGGGTTTTTTGGGTGGCCCCTACTAATACCTATTGCCTAATAAAGGTACAGGAGATGGATATCTTTACTGAATATCGTTCTCCAGGCTATCCTATCCACTTCCCTTCAGTCTCTAAAACCACTCATGTGCTTTCAGGGTTAGGTTCTACATCAGTGTTCAATGTACATCAATGTACAGCAGACAGGACCACTTACTGAACATTGACCCTGCTCTGGTTAATGCAGACTGCTTCTGGAGCTAACACTTGGCCCAATTTAGGGCATAGATCCTACGTTGTGTTTGTTTTAGAATGTGTAGGTTTTTGAGAAATTATAGAAAGCTAGGGAAGGAGCACCAGTATACAGAGAGACGCATAGAGGAGAATGAAGCAAGTGTGCAGGGAGAAACTGATAATGCTAAGAGAATGACTTCAGTTCCTGAGAACCTTCTACTAGTTCTAATCCCTGGTAAGGATACTTCCTTCCATGGGCTCAGAGACACCCCCATACACTTATAACAAATTTCCCTTTTTTGTTTAGCTAAGCCTTAGGGATTCTGTAACTTGAACAACAACAACAACAACAAAACTGCATTATTAAGATAGCAGGAAATGAGCTATATGTGACTTTCTACTCTGTGTTACATTTGTCATAAGATTAGTGTAAACAAAATACTATAGATGTATAGATCAGGACCCTATTAGTCAACAACAAGGACTGTGACATAACAGAAGTATGTGACAGAACAGTTTGGTCAAACCGAATAACAACTTGGCTATTAGATGGTATGTGCAAAACATTTTCTCACATAGATTTCCCCAAATTAAAAAAAGTTAGTGATTATTTTTGTTGATAAATTATTGTACATATTTATGGGGTGCATGTGATATTTTGATACATGCATGCAATGCCTAATGATTAAATGAGGGTAATTAGGATATCCATCACCTCAAACATTTGTCACTTCTTCCAGTCACCTCAAATGTGTTTCATTTCTATCAAATCTTATAGCTATTTTGAGAGATATAATACATTATTATATATCTGTGTTTTCATGCCCTTTAACGCACTCTTTTTCCTTTCCCCCTACCAACCCTTCCCAGCCTCTGATAATCATTATTCTACTCTCTACCTCTATGAGATCAACTTTTTGCTCTCACATATGAATGAGAACATGTGATTTTTGGTGGTTGTTATTGTTGTTCCCGACATATTTCACTTAACATAGTGACCCTCCAGTTCCGTCCATTTTGCTGCAAATGACAGGAGTTCACTCTCTTAATGTCTGAATAATATCCTATTGTGCATCTATGTCACATTTTAAAAAATCCATTCATCTGTTGATAGATATTTAGATTGCTTCCATATCTTTGCTATTGTGAATAGTGCTGCAGTAAACATGGACATGTATGCAGATACCTCTTCACTATACTGATTTCCTTTCTTTTGGATGCATACCCAGCAGTGGAATTGCTGAATCATATGGTAGATCTATTTTTAGGTTTTTGAGGGACTTGAATGTTCTTGGCACTTTGTCAAAAACCAGTTGGCTTTAAATCCATGGATTTATTTCTGGATTTTCTATTCTGTTTCATTGATCTGTCTGTTTTAATGCTAGAACCATACTGTTTTGGTTACGGTAGCTTTATAGTTTCTTTTTAAGGCAGGTAGTGTGATGCCTCCTAGCTATTATTATTTTCATTTCTAATTAACATAACAATTGCATATCTTATTAGCAGTTTCACCTGGCACAGTACTACCACTTTAAGTTTTTTCCCCTGCTGAAGCATGCTTTTCATGGTATATACTCTTTGGAATTTTAATAATGGTTCATTTTCCAAAATAAATGAGTCTATGTGTAGTTGTTTTTCCATTCAAACTGCCTGGCATTTTTAGTATCATCCTTGGTTCAGACAATTAATACTCTGGTAAACAGCCTGTTATAGAGGCATCAGATCTTGCCAATCCTGGGTATTGTGAGATGAAGACCACTCTCCCATCCTCCTCCCATCTTTCCTCACCAAATCACAGCTCTGTGGGAACTTAGTCATTTTTCTTGGAGGATAGCGTGTTGAAATTCCCTCAGTTTAGTGAATCCACTGCAATTCTTATCAACACTACACTTTATCTCTTTCTTTTATACTGCCTATCATTACAGCAGTTATTGTAAAAACAAAAACAAAACAAAAACAAGAAACAAGCACAGTGGATATTTGTTCTTTCTGGCTACCCAGCAGATGAACTCTATATTTATATTACATATATCTCATGATTTTTTGGTGGGAAGCAGTGTCACTACCTGCATGCTTCTCCCAGCCTACAGAATACCTGCAGTCTTCTCCCAGCAGACAGAATAGGGAGAAATAAGCACGCTTTTCAAGCTTGCTTATCTCAGACTTGAGAATTAAAAAATACAGCAGTATGAATTTGGAGTGGTTCAGCTGGTGGGAATAAGAAGGGGAGTGGTGAGTGTGGACATAGTAGCCATAACTTACTGTGCTTCGTACTCTAGAGTTTCTGTCATCGGCACAACATTCTGAATTTTGACTTGAGATTAAATCCCTTACATTGTTTGGTTGCTGGTAGTACATAAAACTATTTTTGTGTGTAGGGGTTCCTTTCATTAAAGTTGAGGAGTCTGTAATCTAGCTGAACGCTCTTATATCCCAAGACTCTGACACTAAGCTACAATGGGTCTCCTACATACAAACCTTCAAGTTGCAAACTTTGAAAGATGCAAACATGCATTTTCTTGTCCAGTCATGTAAGTTAGTTTATGTATCTGGTGTATGTTGTCATATGTATGCATCCTCTACAAATGGTTGTGCTTTTGTGTGCTTTACTGTTCAGTACTGTATACCTATCTTTTTATGTATTATTTGTGTGAAAAGTATTATAAACTTATTACAATACAGTACTATATAGCCGGTTGTGTTAGTTTGGTACCTAGGCTAACTTTGTTGGACTTACAAACAAATTAGACTTACGAACACGCTTTAGGAATGGAACTTGTTCTTATGTAGGGGACTTAGTGAATCCTTAGTTCCCTATTTTGTAGATTTCTGTGCTGAGACACTTTGCTTTCTCTTTTTTTTTCTTTATTTATTTTTTATTTTATTTTTAAATTTTTTTTGAGTTGAAGTCTCACTCTGTCACCCAGACTGGAGTGCAGTGGCCGCTCCCAGCCACTGCAGCCTCGACTGCTGGGCTCCGGCGAGCCTTCCGCCTCAGCCTTCCAAGTAGCTGGAACTATAGGCACGCGCTACCACACCCGGCTAATTTTTGATTTATTGTAGAGATGAGGGCTCGCCAAGTTGCCCAGGCGGGTCTCGAACCCGCGGGCTCAGGCAATTCACTCACCTCAGCCTCTCAAAGCATGGGATTACAGGCTGAGCCACCAAACCCTGCTTTACCAGTTTCTTATTTTTCTTGATTTTCAAACCATGTGTGTTCATTGTAGGGAAATTTGGTAAGTACAGAGAAGTGTAAGAGAAAAAATGTGAATCAACAAATTGATCTACAGATTCAAAGCAGTCCCTATCAAAATTCTCACTGCCTTTCTTGCAGAAATTGACAAAGTGATTCAAATAGCCAGAATAGCCAAAATAGTCAGAATAGCCAAAACAATCTTGGGGGAAAAAACAAAGTTAATGGACTCACATTTCTTGATTTCACAGCTTAGTATGAAGCTTCTGTAACCAAAGCGGTGTGGTGCTAGCATAAAGATAGGCATATACAAGTCAATGGGATAAAACTGAGAGTCCAGAAATGAACTGTAACTTTTAGGGCCAATTGGTTTTTGCAAAGGTGCCAAGAGGATGCAAGCGTGGGGAAGAATCGTCTTATCAGCAAATGTTCTGGGGCAACTTGATATTCACAAGCAAAAGAATGAATTTGGACCCCCCTCTCACACCAAAATTAACAAAAGTGAATCAAACGCTTACATGAAGAGCTAAAACTTTTAGAAGAGTACATAGGTGTATATCTTCATGACCTTGGATTAGTTAGTAGCTTCCTAGATCTGACACCAAAAGCACAAGCAACAAAAGAAAAATGAGAAATTGAGCTTCCTTAAAATTAAAAACTTTTGTTCTTCAAGAACATTTTTAAGACAGTGAAAGGACAACCTACAGAGTGGGAAAAATACTTGTCAATCATATATTTAATAGGCATCTAGTAGCTAGAATATATAAAAAACTCCTACAACTCAATAATAAAAAGACAAGCAACTCTATTAAAAATGGGCAAATAAAATGAATAAATATTTCTCCAAGAAGATAGACAAATGACTAATAAGCACATGAACAGATACTCAACATCATTAGGGAAATGCATATTAAAGCTGCATGATATATCATTTTACACCCACGAGAATGACTCTGATAAAATAAAAGATGGCCAGTAAAATGTGTTGATGAGGAGGTGGAGAAATTGGAACCTCATACATCACTGGTGGGAATATAAAGTAGTATAGCCGCTTTGCAGTTTCACAGTGGGTTCAACAGTTACTATGTGACCCAAGAGAATGAAAACATATGTTTTTAGAATATATCCAAAGGACATGAAAGCATATGTCCATGCAAAAACTTGTACACAAACATTCATTATAGCCAAAAGGTGAAAACTTTTTTTATAATAGCCAAAAAGTAGAAACTATCCAAATGTCTATTAGTTGATGGTTAAGCAGAATGTGATATATCCATATAATGGAATATTATTCAACAATAAAAAGTGAAGTACTTCTTTTAATAATTATGAAAAGATGCTCAACATAATTAGTCATTAGGGAAATATTTATTTGGAGAAGTTATTTTAACACTATGGATGAATATTGGAAACATAGGCTAAGTGTAAGAAACCAGACACATTGATCTGACTTATGTATTCAGAATAGGCAAATTCATACAGATAGAAGAAAATAGATTAGTGGTTGCCAGGTTTAAGGGGGGAGCGGGGATGAGGAGTGACTGCTGATGATATGGTTTCTTTTGGGGTTTTCATTCATTCCTCACAATAGCTTTGTGCTCTTCTGTCAGAAGTGGGACTCCTGACTCCCTCCTCAGTGTTTTTTCTAATAATTCGCTGTGCCTATTTTACAAAGAATTTTGGGTAAAGAAAGAAATGCTAATTTGGAATATCATTAAAATGCTATTTTTCAAAGTTGAGTGCTTTACTCAAACACACAGTTGATCAAAAAATATTTTTGGTTTGATTCAGTTAGCACTCAACACTCAAGCTTAAAGGAAAGTAAGAACTTGAGAAATAGATTAAATCTCTAAAGTTAGTCTTTTCGTGTCTTCTTGTTTATGGTAATCTTTTTTTCTCCCAGAGATTGTAAGCATGATACAAGTAAAATTAGAAACTTTCTTTAAGTGCCCATTCATCTTGGTCTGGTTTAACATTGGGGTAGAAAACCTGGCTAGATTTTTTTCACAAAAAATGCTGCAGCCCATTGTTATTCTATGAAATAAGAGTGTTTAGAGTAGACAGCACCCTGAAAACACGTCAGCATGAAAAACTTTGTTACAGTGGCTAACTTTATCGATTTCATGCTCTTTAACAATTAAGAGCAACCAAGCATAAGTTCAGAAGTTTGATCCTGTGCATTCATTTATAAACATTTTTGAATGTTTGTTCCTTATTTGTGGCGTCTAAATTTATTTAACTTATTTAACTTAAAACTCATTGTAAAAACAAAAGTATATTTTCTGTGAAAATTATTTCTAGAAACCTAATAGATAGCACTATCTTGACTGAGAAGTTTTCACTAAAGTGGAGTTGATTCCTGCTATTTAATATCTTTTGCATTTTGATTTTAATAAATAACCTAAGATATGAATGTCTAAGTAAATAACAAAGTAGATTGTTTCTTCCACAGAACAAATGCTTTCAAAAATTTTATTTTAATATAATAAATACTTTTGCTTAGGTATCTTAATCTCATTATAACTTGCACATAGATGGGCCAATCTTAGAATTTAAATTTATAAGGACAGAAATTGTTTTTTCTATCACTGTGTAGTCCCAGAATTTATCTTTATGCCTGTACATTGTAAATACCTAGTAAATGTTTGTTATATAAATATATATTTGTAATTGCATACATATTTACATTACATATACTGTTTTGTAATATAATCCTTCTGTAACAATTACCTGTAACATTCTAAATTGTGTGTAATAACTTTTCTATTGTTTCTGTCTTTCTTTAGGTTGGTATTTTGTATGGCATCTCTTTTTACTAAAATTCAAGTTTCTCCGGGAACTGGTGGGAGACACAGGATCCCAAGAGGGAGATCACGAGCCTTCAGGGTCTGAAACTGAAGAAGACACTTCATCCTCTCCACACAGGATCAGATCTGCTCGCCAAAGGAGGGCACCTGCCGATGAAGGCCACTGACCCCAGGCATCATCCTTTAGTAGTGAATGATGAAAGGCAGTTGTCAGCCTTTGTCTTTAGTGACTTGGCTTTGAAATTTACTAAATGACTGAAGGACATTTGTACTTGGATTTTAAGTCCACTTCAAAAGATTTACATTTAAGCCATATAAAAATAAGGGAATTAAAACCAAATTGGACCATTGCAAATTTAATCTTAAAGGTAATCTTTTGCTTCACTAGCTTTTTACTTAACACTTATTCCTTTGTTCTTGGGCTTATTTTCTTGCAATGGTGCAAATCTGGTAAACATTACAGGCTTGAAAAGCCACATTTTATTAGTCCTACGATGTGTACTTTTTTCACATTTTAACTTGTCTGAAATTGGGATGCATCTCATTACTGTCAACTAGGTGATAGTTATGTAATTATACTACCTTGTGCGTGTGTGAATTTACAGCTTGTCATAGTGTCATTACTTAAACGAACATGTGTATTGTTGGTATCAGATGTGTCCAGTTTAATTGGCATTTTATAATGTCTTCAAAAAGATTACACTATGATTCAGCATTGACACGAAAAGTTATTGCATATGCAGAAAAGCATGGAAACAGAGCAGCAGGGCATACCTTTAACATTAGTGAAGCAAATATCTGTCATTGGAGGAATAACTGAAATTCTATATTTTCTTGCAAAGAAACAACAAAATGCTTTACAGGACCTAGGAAAGGAAGATACCCACAAGTATATGAAGTTGTACTACATTTTGTCAGTGAAACACGTGCAAAAGGATTGTCTGTCACACGTCAAGCAATGCAGTTGAGGGCGGGAGAAATTGCCAAAACTCTCGGAATTGATGAAACAAAATTCAAAGCAATGAGAGGCTGGTGTGACTGATTCATACGTTAAGAGGGACTGTTGTTAAGGCATCAAACATTATTTTGTCCAAAACTTCACACTGCCATTAAGCAGAAAACAGTGGTAGAGCACTCTTTCAAGAAACGCTGCATACCCAGTGTGCTTCACGACATGGAGAGAGATGTGTGGGAAAATGCAGACATAGATGACTGTGACTTGAAAAGTGATTCAGAAGAGTTGGACTCGGAATATGAAGTTGTAATTATAACTTAACTGATTTAACACATTTTCTTTACATATGCACAAGAGTGAGTGATAAAAATCTGTTTAACTCTAAAAGTGCTGTTTCAATAAATATAAAATAAATATTTTCTGTGATGCGAAAGCATTGTGTCAGTTTAATGAGCAGTGTTTTTTCTTAGTGATACATATGGTGCATCTTAACAATTGTTGGTATCTTAGATTAAATTAAAAATGGTAGTCTGTAAATTTGTTTTTCTTTTTAAGATAGCAGTTATTGGGAACTTAATTCTGACTCAAAATGTTAAAATTGTTATCCTATATGAAATACATTTCTGGGGAGTAACCTATTCAAGATTTTAGAATAGTAACTTAGGAATCTAAAAACTGTCTTCTACTTCATTCTCAAGGCACGTGTTGTTGAGAAAATTACCGCTTCACAAACAATTGAGTGACAAAACCTCAAAGGTGCTGGGTATTAGGAAAAATAGTGGGTGAAAATACCCGGGTAGCTATGAAATGACTCTTGCCAGGTTTCCATGTTTGTCCTAATTTGAACTTTGGACTGAGTGTTTACTGGGGAAGAGAGATATGAATTAAAGAACCTTTCTGTTTAGTGTTCTCTGCTTTGTACAAGAAGAATGAAATGCAAAGCCAACTTATTTTATTAATCCAAGTTCTTATGTTTTTAACCTTTGTTTCTCAAGAATTAGTCATCACAAAATGTTGGTTGAATTGACCTCTTTCTCATGATGCTGTTTGATACCTCACACTTCATGCTTATGGTTTTGTTTATTAACAGTTTACTGGCTCTGCCCCAAGTTGTATTCTTGATGAACATCTCTTTGCTGTTATTGTAGCTCTTTGGAGATATTCAAAGGGAATTAATTCACAAAGTATAACTTTAATGTATTTGCTAGGAGAAGATTCCCAGCAACTGAGAGAGGGGCACAATCATTGTCTTCATTTCCTTATTAGATGCCATTTTCTATTTTTATGTGACTGTAGGGCATAACAAAACAGTGACCCAGTTTCAAGCATTAGTGTTAATGCTTTATACTAGCTAAATACCATATTAAAATGATTATCAGTTAGAAAAAGCCCAAAAAACTTCTTGGTACTGGGAGAATACTTAAAGTAGATTTTTCATAGTCTAATGTTTTGGGTTATGGATTCTGTTTTATGGTGGCTGTCTAAGGTTTAGACAATAGTTGCAAAAAACTTAAAAGCTGGCAAGCTTCCTGTTGTGTCAGTATTAAAGAATGATGGCTGATGCAACCCTCCTCCCAAAATCTATGAGTTATGTCCAAATTAATCTATGTAAAGGTATACATGTTGGCATCTGTTTACATTTATATACTTCAAGCATATCTTATTTTGTAGAATTTTAAGAAATACTCTGTGTAACTTACTTGAGAAAGATACCTAAAAGTATCCTAATAGCTCATATTCACCATGTTTTAACTCTCAGAGTAAAGAGAAGTTACTGAGGCCAGTATGAAGACTTACCAACTAATCTTTGTTTAAAACGTTTTATTTTCCTTCACCTCACAACACACTATAGTACGTATTTCTAAGGCTACTGAGAGAGGTAAGAGAAATAGTTGTTAATGCAGAATTATTTATGTGGAATAGTGTTTCTTTTCCTGTTTTAGTGCTTTTGTAGCTAAACTTACCAGAACTACATCACAACTACTTTTTCAGCTTCGGTGGGAGGTGGACTAGCCTCTGGTTACTTTTAAAGTTTAAAAGGTTATGAGCATTAAAAACATATGTAATTACCCCAGGCACGGCGGCTCACGCCTATAATCCCAGCACTTTGGGAGGCTGAGGAGAGAGGATTACAAGGCTGGACAACATAGTGAGACCTTGTCTCTAGAAGAAAAAAAAAAAAATTGGCTGGGCATGGTGGTGCAGGCCTGTAGTCCCCATTACTCGGGAGGCTGAGGCAGAAGGATTGCCTGATCCCAGCAGGTCGAGGATGCAGTGAGCCATGAGCTATGCCACTGCACTCCAGCCTGGGCTACAGAGGGAGACTGACTCAAAATAAACAAAACACATGTATTAGCATCTTGTGTCTGAATCCTCACCAGGAACCATGGTGATCAAGTATGCTATCTATTGAGGATTAATTCTAAAGTTGAGGACTCTAGTAGGTTGTTTCAGTTCCTTCCCAATTTCCAAATCTTTTGCCTTTGAAACTTTGTGTAAATTGCCTGTACCAATTGTGTTGATAACATTGCTCTGATTTGGATGCCAAAAAACATTAAATAGTTGTGTAGTGCTGTCAAATGAGGTTTTTAATATTTATATCAAGCTGAGTATAAAAGTCACTTAATGGATTTTATAAGGACATTTTCATAGTGGAAACCTAGAATAGACAGCCATTTCACAGGCATGCAGACCTATTTCTTTAGAGATTATTAGGTTAAAAAACCATTTCAAAATGTTATTTTGCCGAAAGTTTGGAATATATAAAGTAATCATAAAATATGGCATCTCAAAACATGTTGAGAGATTTGAAAGTAGTGCATTTTTACTTTTAAGAGCAAAAAATTTTGAAATTATTTTAGACAACGTGTTCTTTTAAAAAGTCAGTTTATATAACTTTAGATTTTGGCTGGTGAACTTCAAGTGCTTTTATAGTTGAGGTTGACTTTTAAAAGCCATGAGCAGTCCTCAAAGGTTATACACTCCGAAGTGACTAATGGAATAATCTTCTGTTAGGGAGTTTAGAATTTATGCACCTTGTATTGTCTGTTTCTAAAGTGTTCAATAGTTTTTAACTTAAAGTATAAAGAGTAACATTTTATCTTAATAAAAGTTAAATTTTCCATTTGTTAGTATACATGTGCTACCTGTTTTATGAGGAATTTTTAGCATTATCCTCCAAGTCAGTTCTGTGCATAACCCTTCACCAAATACTGCTGCTGTGGTTTCTTAAAGGAGACATTCTGTGCTCTGCCTCAATAAATTGTCATCTTGCTGCTTGACAAATAGGTTCATCAGGAATTAGAATTATGTGTTTTACCTTGGTATAATAAGATGTAAAATTAAAAATGATGAATGTGTGTACATGATCATAAACTGGTTTTGTTTAAAACTTGTCAGTACTCTATATATCTAAAGCTGTGGTTTGTATGTTTTAACTTTCACTTTAAACTGCGCAGAATAAATTAAAATGAAAACCAACAAAAATTGTGTGTGTCTCTTCGACAAAGGATAATAAGTATGAAGGGTGCCTTGGACATAAAGATATTTGAAAGTGGTATTTTTACTAACGGTCTGCACTTCACCTCATTTTTCAAACTCTAGCAATCTATAGGAATTGAGAGGATGGCAAAAATATTTCTTAGTGCCATGAAAGTAAATGACGTAGAGCCTGAAGGAGATATGTACGCATTACTGCTGAATTATTACATCTGCTCTGACTTTTTGTTTTCTTCTCATACTATATCCAGTACCCTCAACATTGTTTTGGTAACCTATTTGCCATAGATCATGTCTCACATTTTTGTTAGTACTAACCACTAGGAAGATTGAGGAAACTGAAACAAAGCCAAGTAAAAAGATTGAAGAATGTTTTAAGAACCCATTTGAGCTAGAAAGCCATGAATTTTAGTGGCTGAGAGCCAAGTTGTGACTTTCTCTAGCAGTGCTCAGCTGCCAAGAAGGTAAGATGGGAAAAAGTGGACTGTGCCAGGGTTGAGTTTTGTAAGGTTGGTGTGTCTGAAGGGCAGAGTCATTAGAGACTGATGGAGATGTGGCCTTGGGATTGGAGCTGGGTTGTAAGAGAGCTCATCAGGAAGACCCTGGTAGGCTGGATGAAAGGAAAGGGGTAGGGGTTGAAGGTAAAATGAATGTGATGTGTAGAGCGGGTAGTTTGGGGTGGAAACTGGAATTTTAGAGGTGAAACAGTTCTGAGCAGTGACACCACAGCCCTAGAAAAAGTCTGAACACTGACTCATTGTAGGATATTGTGTGAACTATCAGGGCCTTGGAAGACTGATCTCATGGTCTGGGATGTCCAGTGGCTCTTAAAGGAGGAGGGAGCTTCCTGAAAATGGAAGAGAAATGTCCTCATTCTAGACAACCCTCTCCTCAGGCAGCTCTACAAGTCAGTATGTACAGTGTTATATTATGTACAAGTACTTCAACTGAATTATAAAAAATGAAGCTGTTTATGGAGAACTTTGTAGGGGATGTGGAGGAAGAAGGAAAGACAGCAAAGCTTCACTAAGAATCTTGAAGGAATCATTTTCCAAGTAGAGGATGAGAAGAGGATTCTAGACAGAAAAAAGAGCCTGCAAAGGCAGAGTTACAGGAAATGCCTTGTTCGGAGAACTGTAGATAGTTGGTTATTCCTGGAATAGAGAGTGCAAGTGGGGAGGATCACTAATTTGAGGCTAGAGATGTATACAAGGTCTAGGTCACAAAATACCCTCTGTGTGATGGCAAAGGCTGTGAAGTTCATGCCATATGGGCTAGAGAGTACTGAAATCTTTTAAATTGAGTGAGAGTACTGATTCACTTATTTATCATATATTGAGTGTCTAATCTTCCAGGATCCTGGACAAATTGCAGATGACTTAGCTCATGCTAACAAGGTGTCTTTTAACTGGTGCAAGTGCAAAAATAGAAAACTAATGGCTGGAAGGGAGTGGTGACCATGGAAAGTCTGAAGACATGAAGAATCAATAGGACTTGAGACTGGATTGTGAAGGCAAGTGAAGGGGAAGGATAAACAAAGAATGATTTTGACACTGAAGTGCGACAGTGATAACATTGAGGAATGCATGTTGAAGAAGAACTGGGTTTGAAATTGTACATAGGGAGACAGAAGATGGTAGTTTAGTTGTGGGCATACCATATTTGAATTTGAGGTGTGTAGGTAGACAGAAATAACTAAAAGTATGAGAGGCATGAGTTGAAAACACAGACTGTAATTTTATGTGGATGCAGTTGGAGCTTCAGGCAGAAAAATAGATTCCCCAGGCAAGGACATAGAATGAAAAGAGACCCAAGATGTGGCACTGCTATGGTTTGAATGTTTTTGTCTTCTCCAAAATTTGTGTGTTGGAAACTTAATCCTCAGTGAATGTCACAGGGATAGGAGATGGAGCCTAATGGGAGGTTTAGGTTTGGGTCATCAGGGCTCTGACCTCATGAGGATTAATGTCTCTATAAAAAGAGCCTGTGGGAATGGGTTTTCTCTCTCCTACCACGTGAGGACACAACATTCCTCTTCTCCAGAGAATGCTGCAAGGAGGCACCATCTTGGAACCAGAGACTGAGCGTGTCAGCCCCTTGATCTTGGACTTCCCAGGCTCCAGAACTGTGAGAGAGTAAATTTCTTGTTATGTAAATTATGCAACCTCAGGTTTTCTGTTATAGCAGCACGAGGTGGACTAAGGTTGCTATAGCTTGGATATTTGTCCTCTCTAAACCTCATGTTGAGATTTGTTCTCCATTGTTGGAGTTGGGGCCTAGTGGGAGGAGTTTGAGTCATGGGTGTGGATTCCTCATGAAGGCGTTGCTGCCATTCTTGCAATAGTGAGTTCTTGTTTTATTGTACCAAAAGAGTTAATCATTATAAAAGCTTGGTACCTCCCCCTCCCCCTGCTTCCTCTCTCAGGATGCAATCCTGCACATACTGGCTCCCCTTCACCTTCTGCCATGAGTGGAAGCAACCTGAGTCCCCTACCAGATGCCCGATCTTCTAGCCAACAAAATCATGAGCCATATAAACCTTTTTTCTTTATAATTACCCAGCCTCAGATATTTCTTTATAGTAACACTAAACAAATTAAGACTCAAGCCTCTAAAGAACATTAATATTCTTAAAGAGACTGTAAAAGAAAAAATCCAGTAAGGACACTGAGAAAGGACTATAAGAGAACCAGAAATATACATGAAGGAGAGTGATATAAATGCTAGAAGCAAAATGAAGAAAGAACTTGAAGAGTAAGTGTTCAGCTGGTATATATTGTAGAATGATGTTGCTTGGATCTGACTGTTAAAAACTGTGACAGTGGGAAACTATTTTGTGTAGTAGTCTACACAAAAGATAATGTGAATCTGTTCAAGGCTGGTGGTAATGGAGAAAAATTGAAGAGATATTGGTGGAAGTAGATTTGACAGGGTTTGGTGATTGATTAGATACAGGAGGTGAAGAATGAGCTTGAGTCAATGGTGGATTGCCGATGAAGGATACTAGGGTGGAACACATTTGAGGGGATACTGTAGATCAGCCCCGGTGCGTGTATCACCAGTGGAAATGGCCAATCTGGATCTTAGGATGAAGATCAGTAAAAATAAGATCCTATCCAAATGCTGTAACTTGAAAGTGGGCAATTTAACCTCTCTGTTTCCCGCTCTGCTAAATTGGAACAATAATATCTGTTGCATACTATTGATTTTTCAATACCCGTTAAGCATATTAATATATAGTAGCCAATCAATAGCTTAGCCACCCTTCCTTCCTTCTCCTTATTCACCTTTGTAAATGTAGAACTCTTAATGACAGTGTGGTCTAGGAGTTGCTCAATTCATTGAAAAGTCAGTTGAATCATCCTACATGATTTCTAATAAGGCCAAGGCTTTTTTCACTGAATGTAGATTTATTAGAGCTGCATCTCATTTTCTCTGTAAAGACCAGACATTATTCTATGATTTGTAGCTTTGTTCTTTTAAAATCTGAACAAGAATAGAACTTTGCAAATATTTTTGTTATATTTACCATCCATGGTTCTGTGTTTCCATTTTATAGTACCTGTAACATAGCACTTTATTTTTACTATATTTTATGACCTATATGTAAGTATATTTTATAGTTAATAACTATGAAGTATATGTATTTGTTACAGTTGTCTCACTTGTACCTAGATGGACAGGATCGTTAGCATCTTGCCTTTATCAAATTTCCCCAAAGCAGTCAACTAAGTTTTCATAGAAACAGCAACTTCTCAGCACTTCATTGTAACATTTAATTAAACCATGTAAATACAATATGAGGACAACTGAATTAAGCAGATTTGGGACCAATTTGGGCTAAACATAGAAGTCATCTGGTGAGAAGAGAAATATGTGAGCATACAAAATATGAATCCTCTATCCTTGACTGTGCACCCCCCTCTGATAGGGACTGGGCCATCTTATTTCACAGAGCAAATTGAAGCCTCAGCCTGGAATCCACTTATACCTGTCTGTGTCTCTTCCTGCCCTCTACTTCCTTCCTGATGCCTCAGAGGACAGGCCTCCCTACCTATCTGAAACAGATCCCTCCTGCTGGATTTTGGATTTTATCTGTCCTGCCATCTTTTCAGCAAATCCACATCATCAGTAAGTTTTTCTCCCATATATTCAGTAACTCTATGTCTACTGAATCATTTTCCTTCAATATTTCAATATATTCATTGAATATATTCCATCTTGGAAGATGGAGGAACGGTCTCCTGTCTGCTCAGCTGTCAGCCTCTTTTCTCTCTTCGTTTGACACCGACCCAACTAAGAAGTTATCTCATGACTCAATTGACAAAATGTGAAGGACGTTTTTCCAGTCTTCGGCTTTGCCTTACCTCCCAGCAGCATTCATTGTGGTTGCTCAGCCCTTATAAGTGCTCTTTTCCTTGGCTTTTAAATTTTGACACTAAATTTTCCTGGTGTGCCTTATTCCTGTGTGCCTGGCCATAGCTCCATCTTGCTTACAGGCTTGTCTTACAAATAAATGTCAGAGTTCCTCGGGGCTAAAATCTAGCCCCCTTTCCCTTACTCTGTGCCATCTCCTCAGCAATCCTATTTGTGACTTCAAACTACCATTGCTTGACCAATGAGGCCCACATTTCTATCTCTTGGGCCAACTGCCTTCTCAGTGGCTTCTCTTGGCTGTCTCAAGTGCTAGTCAAACTCAACATTTGCAAGGTCAGGTTTATGGACCCCCTCCAAACCTGGTGTTCTTCCAGTGTCCCTACACAGTTGCTTAAGTCGACAGCCTAGGTATCATTATGACACTCTCTGGTGTCCTATATCCAACACATCATCAGATCTTGTTGATTTTACTTCTGAAATAGTTCTTGAAACCATATGCTTTCCTTCATTTTCTTACCGCGGTCATAGGCCATGTAGTAGAATGGGCACAAGTGTGTTTTCTGTAATTAGACTTCTTCTGTGTGCCTCACCTTTCATCTGTAAAACAGGTACAAGAGCAACGCCCATCTCGTAGGCTTTGGGTGAGGATTAAGTGAATCGATGCACATAACGCGTTTAGAATTGTGCCCAGCCTGTATTGAGTGTTCCCTACCACTGTGGTGCTCACTTGGACTATTGCAATAGCAACTGTCTCAAATTGCTGCAGCCCCTCTCTAGTTTTTCCTTTTCATTTTTACTAAGAATGATCTTTTTATTCATTTATTTTTAGATTCAAGGGATACACATGCAGGTTTGTTACTTAGGTATGCTATGATAGTGAGGTTTGGGCTTCTGGAGTGATCTTTTCACAATCCAAATGTGTCTTCTTGCTCATAACATGTGGATGCTCCTAGAAAAACGGTGGAAAACCCTTAACATGCCCGGGGACATGTTGCATGATTGCATCTACCAGCATCTCCAGGATCATCTCACACTTTTACCCTCTACACTTCCAGCCATGTGAGTCAGTTCAGTCACATGAATTTGTGGTCCTTAGTCAGATGCCTCTCGCTGTCATGGATCACTCACTGGCTATTCCTCTTCACTCAGTCACTTGCCTTCCCTCTCCTTATCTTCTGGTTATTCTTTAGATTTCAGCTGACAAACCACATTCTCAAGGAAGCTTTCTTTTAACACCTACTTCTTTGCAGACAGTTTCTTGGTTACATATTTCCATAGAACAGTCTTCTTTTCTTTCAGTGACCTTATCCCAGACAAGCAAACACTTGTTGGTAGATTCATTTGATTAAATGCTACCATTTCCACTGTGTCGAATTATAATCAATATTTCAATATAAGGTGGAACCTGTATCAAAATAACATTTTCACTTACAAGCTGCCTATATTCAAGATTTTTGTCGGAATGTGAAAGTCTAAAAATCTTATTCCTGCTTTAGGAGCATCTCCTGAAAATGGCTACCATTTTCTTTCATCAAAAAACACAAAAGCATATGTTAATGAGATACTTAATTGTCAAGCCCTCAATTTCTTCCTGCATCTTCCTTGTCCATTTTACTCCCCCATTTCTTCGGAAAGATCAAAGGATCCTGTCTGACGCTGTCAGAACAGCAACTTTCAACCACAAGGTGGCGACAGTTTTCAAGCGTTAGCAGATGAAAGCAATTTCTATTTCAGTCTCATCAGGGCTGTGCTCCTTTAAAAGAATGTTGATGGGTGGAATTTTGATTACTAATTATATGGCACCTTGTTTTGTGTCATAAGTATTTTGCCTAATCCTCTTTACCTAAAGCAGCTGGGGTGAGCATATAAGTTGTTGATCAAACTGGAACATTTTTGAGAATGAAGGGGATTATACATCACTGGGCCAGGACAACAGATATAAACCAGGACTGTTCTGGCCACACAGGGACATATTTTCTCTCCATCTAAACTGAGATGAGTCAGGTGACAATATTTATAGTCTTTCTGACTTCCTCCAATGAAGGCCTGAAGTTGGAAAGAAAGAGAGGAGTGCCCCCAAATAACATCTGCACTTCACCTGCCGGTGAAGGACTCCAGGATCTAGACAATTTCAGAAAATGAATAATAAAAGAATGATTGATCCAAAGGCTCAGAGAAACCCTGCCTGTGTGTTGAATAGTGCCTTTGATCTGCAAAATCATTTTTCATATATTGCCATCATCTAATTTCACAGCTTTGAGAGGAGTAAAGAAGGAAGGAAAAGTATTATCCTTGCTTTACAGGTAAAAGAAAAACGAGTTTCAAAAAGATAAAATTGCTTAGCCACAGAGAAGGTCAGTGCAAACCCTGGTTATTCTGGCTTGTTGCTTGTGGAAGGGAAAATACATTTTATCTTATACTTGAAACATCCAAGTCACTTTCTGTTATTCAGCACAAAGGAAAACAGATACACATTCAAACGCAAATACAAGACAAAGCCCTAATTTAGATGAGCATACATGGCAGGGTAAACTAGTCCAGAGAATCCTGGTGTTTATTTTCTTTTGTTTTCTGCCCCCCTTTCCAAATAGAGCAATCCATCTTTGCATCCTGTAGCAGTGACTTTCTCTCATTCCACAAGGGCATCAACAGGTTTGGGTTCACTGGGTTCTAAGTCTGGATTGTCCAAAAAGGAGAGGACTTGCAAAGGGCTGGCAGGAAGGCACTTAAAGAAAGGGACCCAGTGGTCCATGGGCAATGTGGTATGATTCCCAAGGGCTAGTAGCAGAAACCTACACACAGTGCCTGCTTAATCCTGGAGGGTGACAGGTCTCTGATGGGGATGGCTTACAGATACTTGGGTCCGGTATCTGTAATGCTAAGCTCCAGCTTTGGTAACTGCAGTTATCTTTTCAGTGACCCCTTTGGGCTAAGGGAGTGATGCTGTGAGTGGTAGAGTATCTGTCTTCAAGAGGACCCCATGGGGCCAAATGACCATCTCAATGGCAGTCCTGATAGCTGGAAGAGCAAAGGCTTTTGCTAAATTTGCTGGATTGTATAGGCTCCCGCATGCTCTTAGGGAGAGATATATTGTTGATGGTGACTAATATTGAGTGTCTCACCAACTCTCACAAGTAGACTCAGAGTCACATTTAATTTGATTTAGAAACAAAACTGAATTCGCCTATATGAAATTAATCTTGGGTCACAGAGTAAAAACTGTAAAAGAGACTGGGCTCTGAAAAACTGCAGCTATGGTTAGAATTTAACAAATTTATTGTTTCTAGGTTTGCTTTTACTCCACTAGAGGGCAATTGTTTATCTTTAGGGCTTGAGGGTGGGGAGGCGGGGATCTGCCCTGTAAGGCTGATGAACATGTTCTCCTTTAAACAAAGACTGTTTGAGGGCAAATACAGCCCCAGTCTCCAGGGATCCCACCTCCCCATACCTTTTTCCTAAACTACCTCTTTAATGGCTCACTGCCCGGGGGCTAGTAGCTGATGGTCACAGGACTTACTTTATAGATAGCATCTGAAGCAAAACCTAAGTAAGGTATTTGAGGTATTTTTCAGACTCTGATGGACCTGAGGTCCTACCCAGGCCCAGAATGCTTATCAGGAAGCTGGTTCTACCAGTCCTGTAACACCCGCTCCCAGAAACTGGCTCTGTGACATGGAGGCAATTTCTACACCCTCATGGCACCATCAACCAATTAAGCACCCTGCCCACAAAATTTTCTTTAAAAGCCCTATCCTCTGAATTTTCTGGAAGATGGGTTTGAGAAATATCTCCTGTCCCTCCCGCTAAGCTGCTTTGCAATATTAAACTCTCTGCTGTAATGGCTGTGTCAGCCTTGTTCTTTCTGGGCAGCAGGCATAAGAACCTAGTCAGGCTGTAACAAAAGAAAATACATAACAAATTACTTTGACAATGTTGTCAAAATAATTCATACTCATGAATGATTACGTAAAAGCAAGTCCTTCTGCTCCTTCCCAGACCAAAACATGAAACACAGAACAAAGCCCAGGGCCCTGGCCCATCTTTCTAGTCCATTTCTAGTCCCTGTCCCACATCAGTGGTTCATTGGTCCTTTCATGTTGGTGAACACTTTGTCCCATGATATTACAAATGCTCATCACCTTTCCCTGTGACTACTCAGCTTTAACTCAAGGGCCACCCCTTCCATGCAGCCCTCCCTGAACCCCTGGGATCCTGTGGCCTTCTGTTGTTACCTCCAGGAGATATCACTTCCTGACTGTCTCTCCTGCTAAGCCAGTGTACTCAACATGCAGAACCACCCGGAACACTTGCCAAGTGCAGAGTCTTGACCCTTTCGTATCTTGGTCCACTGAATCAGGTCAGGATTGAGAATCAGTATTTTTAACATATTTTCCTGCAAGTGATTACATTTTCTTTATCCCCTGTGCTGGCTTGAGTAGTGCCCCTCCAAAATTCATGTCTATCTGAAACTTGTGAATGTGACCTTATTTAAGGACCAGGTCTTTGTAGATGCAATCACATTAAGATGAGGTTATATGACCGGGCTCGGTGGCTCAGCCTGTAATCCCAGCAATTTGGGAGGCCTAGGCGAGTGGATTTCCTGTGCTTGCAGGTTCGAGACCCACATGTAGTTCCGGCTGCTTGGAAGGCTGAGGCAGAAGGATTGCTGGAGCCCAGCAGGTCGAGGCTGCGGTGACCGGGAGCATGTCACTCCAGTCTGGGTGACAGAGTTAGATTCCAACTCAAAAAAAAAAAAAAAAAAGATGAGGTTATATTGGATTAAGGTGGTCCTCATAAGAAGAGGAAAATTCATATTCAGAGACACAGAGCAACAACACCACATGAAATGGCAGAGATTGGAGTGATATATCGATAAGCCAAAGAATGCCACGGATTGCAGCAACCACTAGAAGCTGGGAGAGAGGCATGGAACAGATTCTCCCTCTGAGCCTCCCAAAAAGGACCCAAGTCTGCCAACATCTTGACTGCAGACTTCTAGCCTCCAGACTGTGAGAGAATAAAATTCTGTTGTTTTAAGTCACAACATAAATGACACAGAAAGTCCCCTACAGGTGAATGAGTTCTACCCTGAGAGCTTGTTTATAAGTCCAAATTATTCAGAAGTCCAATAAAGTTAGCCTAAGTACCCAACTAATGCAGTCAGCTATATAGTACTGTACTATAATAGATTTACAATACTTTTCAAACAAGTAATACATAAAAAAATAACATTGTAAATCTTATAGTACCTTGTAAATCTTATAGTACAGTAGTACAATATGGTATAACCGATGGCATACAGGGACTGGAATCGAGTGAACAGGCAAGAAAAGTTACTTGGAGGAGGGAGAGGAGGTGGGAGATGGTAGAGCTGAAGGTTCATCAACAATAGGAGACAGAGGGCAGGCTGCAATTTCACTCACACCTGACATTGGTGGCACAGATTCTTGTTCCTTGCTGGATTCAAGTCTGTCTACCCTCTTGAAAAAATGATTCAGTGATGTCTGAGCAGTAGTTCTTTTTTGCTCATCATAGATGACACGGTAGCACTGGACTGCATTCTGATTGGCTGCTGCAGAATGTGTACCATTCTATGTTTGGATCCTGGGCCTCAAAAACTAACAGTGCCTCCTCAAATAATGCAAATGCATGTTTGCATCTTTGAAAGTTTGCAACTTGAAGGTTGGTATGTAGGGGATGTACTGTACTTTATTACTGCAGCCCTGAGAAACAAATATCATCTTCTACCTCTCTTTTCTATTGTCTATTTTCTATTGTCTTGACTAAGTAATCTTTATTTCTCCTTCCCACTACAGTAAGTTATATATCCTATATAAATTATTTTGGTGCTATAATAGTGGACATGTGTCCTTCTTTTTTTTTTTTTGAGTTAGAGTCTCACTCTGTTGCCCAGGCTGGAGTGCTGTGGCATACTCAGGGCCACTCCAGTGTCGGCCTGCGGACTCTGGCAATCTTTCTGCCTCAGCCTTCCAAGTAGCCAGAACTACAGGCACGAGCTACCTCACCCAGCTAATTTTTTATCTATTGTGGAGATGAGGTCTCACCAAGTTGCCCAGGCTGGTCTTGAACCTGCGGGCTCAGGCAATCCACTTGCCTTGGCTTCCCAAAGTGCTGGAATTACAGGCTGAGTCACTGAGCCTGGCCAAAACATAATTTTTTTTGAAAAACCGTAGGTCCCACCTGAAGAGGGGCTTGACCCCTCAGATTAAAAGTCTGATGCTCTACCAACTGAGCAATCCAGGATCCTAAATGTGTCCATTTTTTTGGTGGTCCAGTGGATATTCTCTTTGGGGACGTTTTCTACCTCATGGTCATGGGCCCAGCTCTCAGTAAAAGTGAGAAGATTTAGACCTTTGCCTCCCTGGCCTACAAGCCACATGTCCACCTGATGTTGAGGTGGATGGGAGCTTGTGGCCCTGATGAGTCTACCCATGGAGAAATCCCTCTGGGTCAGCAATGGCAGCCACTGTGGTTTGAGTTTCCTAGGCAGCTCTGCAGAACTCCTAGGGTGGCATATGTGATGCCTAGGCATGGGCAGTGTGGGAGGTGAGTGCTATAGTGTCCTCACCAGGCCAGCTTTGCAGCCTGACCTTAGCGTTGTTCCTGCTGGTGCCACCCTTGGGCTAGATTCCTAGCAGTCCCCGAGATTCTGTGAGCCACCCGATATATGTATGTATATCTTTTTTGGATGTTATGTCCCCACCCCCACCCTGGCAGGATCCCTCGACTGCCAATCCCTTTCTTACAGTTCTGGGTCTGCTTATGAGTGAGAACATGTGGGACTCTGTTCTTTGTTTCTGTGCTGGATCGCTAAGTATTATCCAGTATTCTTTTTAATGAATCTCTTTCCTTGTCTGCATCTAAAAGCCAGATCGTCGTGAGTAGGACTGCCTGTCTTCCTTGTCTCCACTTCTCCCTTCCTCCTTCCCTCCCTCCCTTGCTACCTCTCTTCTTCCCTCCCTTCCTCTCTCCCTCCCTTCCTCTGTTCCTTCCTTCGTTCCTGATGGCAGTGGTGTTTACCCCTCAGTACCCAGGATCTCAGGAGGTCATTAAGTATTCCATCCTATCACCTTTCGTGTTATTGGGATTGAATATTTTTGTCTCACCTATATTTTAACTAAGTAATTATTATTAGTCATTAATTAGTCATCATTATTATTACATTGTTCAGAATCTAAGCTCCTTCAGCTATACCAACGTATTTCCCAGTTTTTTTCCTCTCCACTATTTCTTGCAATCTGATTCTTCCTTCTGGCTTCTATTTCCCTTTACCAAAGGGCATCCTGTTCATTTGGCAAAGGTCTTCATGTGGCGCAGTCTTCGAACAAGTCTTTATCTTTCTCTTCCTCATGAGATGAGCTGGATATAGGATTTTAGATTGTAGTTATTTCCCCTCAGCACTCTGAAGTCATAATTCTATTGTCTTCTGGCCAGTGGTGTTGCTGATGAGAAATTAGGAAGGCTGTAAATTACCCTTTGTGTGCAATTTGTCCCTCACCCTCCTACTTCACCCATCACACTCAAGTCACTTGGCTGTTGTGGTTTTACCACCATGTTTCTAGAAGTCATTGTGTTTATTAGTGTTACTTGGGAGTTGTGGTGCTTCTTAGATTTTTCTTTCAATTCTGGAAAATTCTCCACCATTATCTTGAATTTTATTTCTCCTCCATCCTCTTTAATCTTTTCTGGGCCTTTGAGTAGATTAAGTTGGCCCTTTTATGTTTTCAACTCTTTATCTGCTTGCACTACTTTTTACCAGATTTCTTAATTCACCTTTTAGCTTATTATTATTATTATTATTAGTAGTAGTAGTAGTAGTAGTAGTGTCGAGTTGGAGTCTAACTCTGTTGCCCAGGCTGGAGTGCAGTGCCACAATCATGGCTCACCATAGCTTCAAGCGCCTGGGCTCAGGCCATCCTTCTACCTCAGTTTCTCAAGTAACTGGGACTACGGGTGTGTGCCACTATGCCTGGCTAAAAAAAAAAATTGCCCAGGCTGGTCTTGAACTCCTAGCCTCAGCTAATCCTCTAGCCTTGACCTCCCAAATTGCTGGGATTACAGGTATGAGCCACCATACCTAGCCTATTAGTTTATTAATTATTTCTTTATCTATGTCCAGTTGATTTAACACTTCTATGGATTTCCATTTAATTTTTAATTTCCTTAGCTATTTATATGCATACACACAATTACATTTTTAGACAAATACATAACTGTGACCTTATCAAACATACTCTGTGTGTGTGTGTGTGTGTGTGTGTGTGTGTGTGTGTGTGTGTGTGTGTGTGTAATTTGTTTTTCTTTCATCTCGGCTCTTTATTCCAACTCTGTCCTGTTCACCCTTCCCTTACCCTAAAGAACTCCTGTATGGCAGTGTGTATTCTCCCATGTGTTCACCTTGCTCATATAATCTTAAACTAACATATTATATACAAATATATATGATACATGGTTTCAGTTATTATTTTTTAAAAATAAAATCATGTATGTATGTGCTATCTGATATATTGCTCAAGGGTTCCTCTTAGAAATCCTTCCAAATCAACAAGTAAAACTTTAACTGATTGCTTTCAACACTTGCTTACTATTCTGTGATGTGGACATATTATAATTTACTTAAACACACTCTGACAATGAACTTACATTTTGCTTGTCTGTATAAGCAAGGTTGCAATAAACATTCTTGTACAAAGAATTATATAGACTTCTGCTTGTATTTCCCTGGGGTAGATAGGGGTCAGCACACTTTTCCTATAAAGGGCAAAATAGTAAATATGTTAGGTTTTTATGGGTCATGTGATCTTTACTTGACTCTACTGTTGCCCCTATGCAGCCATAAAAAATACAAAAACAGGCCAGGCACAATGGCTCACGCCTGTAATCCCAGCACTTTAGGAGGTTGAGATAGATGGATTGTTGGAAACCAGGCGTTCGAGACCAGCCTGAGCAACATAGTGAGACCTCCTCTCTACAAAAATATAAAAAATTAGCCAAGTGTGGTGTTGCACACCTGTAGTATCATCTACTTGAGAGGCTAAGGCAGAAGGATTGCCTGGGCCCAGGAGATTGAGGCTGCCATGAGCTGTGATGCTGCCATGAGCTGTGATTGTGCCACTGCACTCCAACCTGAGCAATAGAGTAAGACTCTGACTCAAAAAAACAAAAAACAAAAAAACCTAAAAAAACAAAAAAAGAAACACAGCAACCTCAGCTGGATTGGGTCCACAGGCCATAGTTTGTGGGCTACTGGTTATCAGCTATAATCTGATATAATGTATATTTCAAAAAAATCTTAATAAGTGCCACATGTCCCCAGCAATGTCTGAAATTACCATTTCCCTAAATCCCAAAAACATGTAGATATTATGAACTCTGTTTTTAAATTTGTCGGTTTTCTACTTTTTGTTCCTTTCTTGTTCATTAATAAGGAGTGTTTTCACATTGCAGATATTAACCTTTTCTCTTTCTCTGCATTGACACTATTTTTCTGAATCTATCTTGACTGTTAATTTTGTTTATGACATCTTTTGCCATAAAGCATTTTTAAAGATTCTTCATGTAGTCAAATATACTATCAATATTTATATTAAATAACTCCTGGGATTCCAGTCTTGATTAAGAAGGTCTCTACTACCGTTATGTTGACTGGGTAGTTGCCTAGATTTTCTTGCAGCATTTTAATTTTCTTTCATGTTTAAGTATTTAATCTATTTTGAGTTTGCTTTTATATGACATGAGTGATTTAGGTTATGTTATTAGGTTTATGTTCTGGGCCCTTTGTGAAATGGGTCCCTCTGTTCACATTATCCCCGGGGTGTTCTGCTGTGCTGTTCAGCATTGGCCGGCACTGTTCAGCACTGCCAGTTGCCATTAAGTGTTAGTTCCTGTTCCAGTTATATTAGCCTACCTCCTGCCGGAAGGACTTATACTTTTTGTGGGGAGTTACTTTTTAAGCTGGAGCCGAAGTAGTTGGTTCAACTTCTCAAGTACTGTTGTTTAGCCTATGAGGCACACTCTGGAGTCAGCTTAATGTACATGCAAGAAATTAAATGGAGAAACCTGAGGCTAGAGTCCCACAAAGTATCTAGTCCAGTCAAAGGGCCCCACAGCATATTTTATTTGGTGGGAAGATCAAAATAATATCAAGTACCAAGCATTTCCTTCTGTAAGTCAAAATCTAGAAGTGCCTTATGCAGTTTTTATTGTCGTTTCTTTCTTTATTCTTTGCTTGTTTATTTATTTTGCCTGCTGTTTTGTGAGGAAAGTGATCGCCCTGGGGAAATTTACTTAAATAATAGATAAGTATCAAAGGACAGCTTCATATTTTCTAAGGAGAGAAATAGAATTATTTAGAAAAATTTTTTTTCTGAGCCAGACAGTAAGCCTAGGGTAGCCTAGATAATATACAAATTGGGTAAGAGGTAAAGTATCACTATAAAATTATGCCCTTTTGGGGGTGGGGGCATCTTCTGGAAATAAATTTTTTGGTTGCATAAATTTCATGCTGCTAACTATTTGTAGAGCAGTATTTGTTTCTAAAGGTAGTTCAGACACATCTGAAAATCTTTCAAATATTGAAAAATGTGTTATAAAAAAGTCTGCTTTCTGTCTTTATTCTCTTTATTGTTTTTTAAAGTTATTTAAAATTTGTTGTTTCAGACCAACTTCAGTGGCTCATGCCTGTAATCCCAGCACTTTGGGAGGCAGAGGTAGGAGGACTGCTTGAGCCTAGGAGTTCAAGGCCAGTCTGGGTACTATCCTTGTCTCTAAAAAAAAAAAAAAAAAAAAAATGTTGTCTTCATATAGGAGTTCCACGTTTGGTAATGGAGGACTAGGTAATTCAAACCAGCTCTCTACTCAAGCTAGATGAAATATATAGTTAAGTTTTAAAATCATAAGGAACTTAAAGGTCATAAGAATTTCCTGGCCAAGATCTGAGAGAAGACAGAAATAGAGAGTGAGCTTCATGTTTTGGGCTACTCTTGTCCTGAGGAACATTTGCAGATATTGAAAGGGCAAATGAAAGCTATACTTTTAAAAAGACCTCTCGGACCAGGGAGTAAAAGCTATTATCCAGGGCCTCCCAAGATTGGAGGTGCAAGGATGCACCCCAGACCTTGGTGTTGGAGCCAAGGATAAATGTCCTTAGAAGTAAGTGTGGATTAGAACTCGGTGAGCCTTAATAAGGACCATAGCCCCTTTTCAAGTGATTTTGCATACCCAGAAAACCTACAACTCTAAAACTAGAGTAGGGTGAATCTGAATTGCTAATAGTGCCCTTAGGATTATGGGAAAAGCAAAAAGAATCCTCTCTGGAGCAAGATATATTATCCTAGGCCTCACATTGTTTCTACAAATAACTTTTCAAAACCAAATGTCTAACATACAATTAAAAGACATGACACTACTTTTTTAAAGTATAATAATGTGTGCACACGTGTGTGTGTGTGTGTGTGT
This sequence comes from Carlito syrichta, assembly GCF_000164805.1. NCBI lineage: Eukaryota > Metazoa > Chordata > Mammalia > Primates > Tarsiidae > Carlito > Carlito syrichta. The sequence continues at coordinate 213,732 of NW_007253812.1, forward strand.
GTGTGTGTGTATCAATCTAAAAGTCAGGCTCACACTTAATCTTCAAATGTCAAACATGTTAGGGAGGATTCTACTAAAGTCAGGAATAAGACAAGGATGTTTACTAACTCATCAATTATTGAACATCACACTGGCATGTTAGCTAATGTGAAATAAGAGAAAACAATTAGAAGCATAAGAATTGGAAAGAGAAAAGCAAGCTGTCTTTATTTGCACAAAATATAATTGTGTGTCTGGAAACCCAAAAGAATCCTTGAAAAAGTTCTACAAACTATAAGATAATAAAGTAGCAGCATATAAGACTAGCATACTGAAATCAATAGCTTTTTATATACACAAACCACAAGCAGTGTGAAGAGAAGGCCCTGTGCATGATAACAAAAATTTAAATACCTAGACAAAAACTAAATGAGAAATAGGAAAATAATAAAACTCTCATGAAAGGCTTAAAAAATAATTTTGAACAAATTAAAAAACACATTTTTGAGTAGAAAAACTTGACATCATGAAGATGTTACTTCTTCCTAAATTCCTTGTGAATTTAATGTAACCTAAAAAAAAAAAAAAAAAAAGTCCTCAGATATATATTTCCTGGAACTAGAAAAGTTGATTAAAAAGTTTATTTGAAAGAATGAACAAGTGTGAATAGACAGGAAATACTTAGAAAGACTAGCAATGCAGTGTGTGGCTAATCCTATTAGAATGTAGTAAAATATTTTAAATCCGCTAAATTAAAGCAGTGAAATACTGGTTCTGGAAAAATACTTAAAGACCAACAAATCAGAATAGAATATATGGAGGTATATCTAAGGGAAATTTAGATATTACAAAGTAAGCATTGAAGTCAGAGGGGAAACACTGACTTTAAATAATATTGGGGCAACTAGATAGTTGTAAAGAAAAAAAGATAGAATTGGACCTTTTTCTTACAATGTACTCCAGGATAACTTACAAATGTATTAGACATCTAAATGGAAACAAAAACAAAAAGCCATATGCAGACAGCAGAAGAAAACATGGGTGAATCTTATTTTTAGAGTCCAAGAATGGAGATTTTTAACTATTACTAAAACAATCTGGACTTAAAAGTAGAGATTGACACATTTAACAACAGTGGAAAAAAACAAAATAAGTGAAGTCATAAGATAATTACAAATTAGGAAAAGTTTTGCAACTCTTATCAAGACAAGGTATTAATATGCTTAATGTATTAAGAATTCCTAAAAATTGAGAAAAGACCACACTTCGACACATACACACACACACACACACACACACACACACACACACACACACGGCAAAGGTATGACTAGACAGTTCACAGAAAAAGTATGCTGATGATCCTCATTCACAATAAGCAAAATGCATGTCAAAACTACAAAGGTTCTGCCTCTCCTCTATCAGATTGACAAAATTTCCAAAGTGTGACAATGTAAATTTTTGGTGGGACAATGGGAAAAACAGGCATTTTATACACTGCAAGTGAGGACACAAAATGGTACAATTTTTATGAAGGGAAATTGGCAATATCTAGCAAAATTTCATATGCATTTACCCTTTGATCTAGCAATCACATTTCTAAGACAGTATCTCAAATATTCAACGACTTTATTTGTTATAGCAAAAGGCTGCAAACACAGCCCAAATGTTTCCCAGTAGAAAACTGGTTGAATAAATTATAGCATTTCTATGTAATGAAACAAGGAGACAGCTTCCATTTCCAGAAATGCTGGAGTCAGTAGAAAACTGATACTTGTGTGGAGAGTAACAGATAAAAATGGATACAACTGAGAGTGATATGTTTGATGTTTTCAGAGTGCTAATGAGATACTGTGGAGTTGAAGGGTCAAGATTCCAGAGAAAAGGAAATCTTCCTGAAGTGAGCCCAATATTCTGAAAGCTCCTTTTCCCTTCTTGGCATTTGCTAATTCCTGGCTTGGAGAAAGAGACTGGGAGACTTGGAGAAGGTTTGGTCATTGAGAAGCAGCAGAGCTGACCCTGACTTTTAGGTCTGAGGTGATAAGAGTATGGGGTTTCCAGATCAGCCAAGCTTCTGGAAGCCTTGATTCCAGAGAGAAGGGAGGTACAGAGAGGAAATCCTTATGCTTGATGGCTTTCCCTTTGAAGTAATTGGTGGTTCTTAGTTACATAGTGTGAAAGGCTATTAAGTCAAGAAAAGCAGTTGAAAAGTGAGTGGAATTTTGTTATGGTGATAAAACCTAGAGTTTGGGAACTAACAAGGAGGTAGCACTTAGTAAATGCCCTAGGCTTTCTGTTGGGACCCTTAGAGAGGGGGTGCATTAGGGTTGATCAAGCCTTCAATTCAGTCCTGAGGCACCTTAATTCCTGATTAGATTGAGATAAACTGTCTTTCCTCTCCCCAAATCATTTAAAAAGCTAACATCACACTGATACCCAAACCGGGTAAAGATCTAACAAAAAAAGAGAACTACAGGCTAATATCCCTTATGAACATAGATTCAAAAATTCTCAACAAGATTCTAGCAAATCGGGTCCAAAAACACATCTCAAAAATCATCCACCATGACCAAGTAGGCTTCATCCCCTGGATGCAGGGCTGGTTCAACATTCACAAGATCATAAATGTCATTAAATACATCAACAGATGTAAAAACAATAACCACATGATTATGTTATTAGATGCAGAAAATGCTTTTGATAAAATCCGTTATCCCATCTTGATTAAAAACCCTGAAACACCTAGGTATAGAAGGAACATATCTCAAAATAGTAAATGCCATCTATGATAAACCCACAGCTAACATATTGCTAAATGGACAGAAACTGGAAACATTTCCCCCTGAAAACTGGAACAAGACAAGGCTGCCCACTCTCACCCCTCTTGTTCAACATTATGTTGGAAGTCCTAGCCCAGGCAATTAGACAAGAGAAGGAAATCAGGGATATCCAAATAGGAAAAGAGGAAGTCAAGTTATCCCTCTTTGCTGATGATATGATCCTAAACTTTGAAAATCCAAGAGAATCTGTCAAAAACTTGCTTGCACTGATAAAGGACTTTGGCAAAGTTTCAGGGTACAAAATAAATGTGCAAAAGACAGTTGCATTCCTATACACCAACAACAAGCAGGCAGAGACCCAAATAAAAAAACACAATCCCATTCACAATAGCCACCAAAAAAATGAAATGCCTCGGCATCTTCCTAACCAGAGAAGTGAAAGATCTTTACAATGAGAACTACAAAACACTGCTCAAAGAAATTCAAGAAGACACAAACAAATGGGTAAACATTCCATGCTCATGGATAAGAAGAATCAACATTGTTAAGATGTCCATCCTCCCAAAGGCAATCTACAGATTCAACACAATACCCATTAAGTTACCAATATCATTCGTCTCAGACCTGGAAATGACAATACAGAAATTCATATGGAAACATAAACAACCACAAATAGCCAAAACAATCCCTAGTAAAAGAAACAAAGCAGGAGGTATCACACTTCCAGACTTCAAGCTTTACTATAAGGCTACAGTAATCAAAACAGCCTGGTATTGGTACAAGAGCAAGCATATAGACCAATGGAACAGGATAGAGATTCCAGAAGCAAAGCCTCAATCTCTCAACCAACTCATCTTCGACAAAGTCTCCAACAACAACAACCACTGGAGAGAGGAGAACCTATTCGGTAAATGGTGCTGGGAAAACTGACTGATCACATGCAGAAGATTGAAACAGGACCCCTACCTATCATCATACACAAAAATTAACTCTAAATGGATCAAAGACCTAAACATAAAACCTCAAACAATAAGAATCTTTGAAAATGCAGGAGACGCCCTTATGGAAATTGGAACTGGCAACCAATTCCTGATCAGAACCCTAAGTGCCCATGCCATAAGAAATAAGATAGACAAGTGGGACCTCATCAAACTAACGAGCTTCTGTAAAGCCAAAGAAACCATCAAGAGAGCAGGGAGATAGCCCACAAAATAGGAAGAAATATTTGCCAACTGTATATCTGGCAAAGGTCTAATATCTAGGATCTACAAGGAACTCAAATGCGCCGAAAGGAAAAAAAACAAACAGCCCCATTAAAAAGTGGGCGAAAGACATGAATAGACAATTCTCAAAAGAAGATACACAGGCAGCCAACAGACACATGAAAAAGTGCTCAGCCTCACTAACCATCAGAGAAATGCAAATCAAAACCACACTGAGATACCACCTAACCCCTGTAAGAATGGCCATCATTAATAAAACAAGCAACAACAGATGCTGGCGAGGATGTGGAGAAAAAGGAACACTTCTACACTGTTGGTGGGAATGCAAACTGGTGTAACCTCTTTGGAAGACAGTGTGGCAATTTCTGAAAGAACTAGAAATGGACCTTCCATATGACCCAGTAATTCCCTTATTGGGAATATACCCGGAGGAACTCAAATCATTCTACAAAAGAGATATCTGCACACGTATGTTTGTTGCAGCTCTATTCACAATAGCAAAAACATGGAACCAACCATGTTGCCCATCGAAGTTGGACTTGTTAAAGAAAATGTGGTGCATATACACAATGGAATATTATGCAGCCATAAAGAAAGACAAACATATGGACTTTGCAGCAACTTGGATGGATTTGGAGTCAATAATACTCAGTGATCTATCACAGAAACAAAGAACAGAGTACCATTTGTTCTCACTCATAAGCAGACCTTGAACAATTATAATACTATAAGAAAGCATTTGGCAATAATGGGAAACTGTCAGGGGAGGGGGGGTGTGATTGTCAGTTGAGAGAAACTGCTAAGGGAGGGAGGGGCATACCTCATCAACAAGGGTACCTGCATAATCAACATTTGTATGCCTAACCCTGAATTGTACCCCACATCTTTATAATAAACAAACAAACAAACAAACAAACAAAAAACTGTCCTTCCTCTAGCAGCCTGTCAGACCATGGAGTGAATCCTCTCCAGGAGAAAATAGCTTCATCCAGAGCCACTACACATTTTCAGGACCTTTGATTAGCATTCAATCCAAAATTTAAAGATACAAGAAAGAGGATCAAGAGAAAAAACATAGTAGAAATATACCCACATGCATCCCAGATTATTGCAGTTATCAGACACAGTTTTTAAAATAGTTGTAATTACTGTGATCAAGGAAACATTTTACAAAATGAATAATTTTATAAGAGAACTGAAATCTATTTTTTTCAGAGAAAACTGTAAAGCATTACTGAAATAATTGAACAAGTCAAAATTTTAATATTACAACAGCATGTGTGACTTTAGCTTGTCTCATTACTATTAATTAATTAATAATTTTTAGAGACAGGTTCTCTCTCTCTGCTGCCCAGGCTGGAGTGCAGTGGCATGATCATAGTTTACTGTAGGCTTGAACTGTTGGTCTCAAGCACTCCTCCCACCTCAGCTTCCTGAGTAACTGGGACTACAGGCATGTGCTACCATGTATGGCTAATTTTATTTTATTTTTTATTGTTGGTAGAGATGGAATCTTGCTATGTTTCCTGGGCTGGCCTTGAACTCTTGGCTTCTAGTCATCCTCCTGCCTCATCCTCCCAAAATGCTGGATTATAGGCATGAACCACTGCACTCAGCCTAGCTTATCTTCTTTTTAACTTATGACTGCTTATCACCTGCTTCTGGAATTTTAATACACACTAGATTAGGTAGAATCTTCCCTTTCACATCAGGCCATCTCCATACTCATCCCAAGACTTTTCCAGACCCATTTCCTGATGCTTGCCTTCCCATTCAGTTTCCTTCTCACCTTTAGTTGCAAGTGCTGCTTCTTTCTATAGTCCAGTTTCAGCATCCTGGCTTTCAGTTGGTGGTTTCTCTTGTTGAGACTGTTCATTGCTGGGCTCTGGGCAGCCACAGGTTCAACTGAACTGAAAGACTCTTAACCATCTTCTCTTCCTCTCAATCTTGATCCTACTTGTGCATACATATTTCATGCTGCAACTAGAAAATCATGATCTGAAGACTATCCTTACCATCATCACTGCAGGGACAAATCCACCAGACAATCTGAAATCTAGATTTAAAAAAAAGCAAATAGAAATTCTAGCACTGAAAAAATACAGGAATGAAAACTAGAACTCAAGAGATTAATGTGGTTTAACAGCTGGTTGGACACAGTTAAAGAAAGGACTGATGAGTTGGAGACAGGGTCAATAAAAAATATCTTGACTGAAGTATAGAAAGCAGAAAAGATGGAAAATACAAAAAAGAGTGTAAAGACATTGCTACAGTTTAGATTTTTGTTCTCCCAAATCTCATGTTGAAATTTGACACCCAGTGTTGGAGGTGGGGCCTAATGGGAGGTATTTGGGTCACCGGGGGCAGATTCCTCATGAATGGTTTGATGCTGGCCTCGAGGCAATAAGTGAATTCTTGCCCGGTTAGATCCCACAAGAGCTGGTTGTTCAAACGAGCCTGGCACCTCCCCACCCCCTCTGCTCCCTCTCTCGCCATGTGGTCTCTGCACATTCTGGCTCCCCTTCATCATAGGCCATGAGAGGAAGCAGCCTGAGGCCCTCACCAGATGTAGATGCCAGTGCCATGCCTCTTGTGTGGACTTCAGAACCATGAGCTAAATAAACCTCTTTTTAAAAATAATTAAACAAACAAACAAACAAAGCACTCAGTCTCAGGTATTTATAGCAACACTAAATGAACTGAATCAGATGTTGTCCACTATATGAAACATTCTAACCTGTGTAATTGGAGTTCAAAAGGGAGGAAAAAGAAAGTGTTACAGAAGCAATATTTGAAGAGACAATAACCAAGAATCTTTCAAAGGGATAAAAGATATTGTCACAAAGTAAAAAATTACTAAGAACCCCAGGCAGGATAAAGACAACAAAAGTTACACCTTGGCATCCCATAATCAAATTAATAAAAATAAAAGATAAGAGATAATCATAAAATAAGTAGAGAAAAAAGATATATTACTTTCAAAAAAGCAGTGATAAAACTAATAGCTAATTTCTCAACTGGAGTGATCGAATGACACCTTTAAAAGACTGAAAGAAAACAGCAGCCAGTGTAGTATCCTATATCTGATGGAAATATTCTTCCAAAGTGAAGACAAAATAAAGACATTTTCAGAAAAACAAAAATTAAGGTTATATATATTACATGCCACCTGTAGACTTATATTAAAGTAATTGTTAAATGGAGTTATTTGTGTTTTGCATCACAATTGTTGGGTACTATAAAAATGTATATATACATTAAAATGTATAGAACTGTATACAAAAACATCAATACTTTTTTTAAAGGAGTGTTTTGAGCACATGGAAAGTGGCCCCAGATAGAACCCCAGGAATATAGTTAGAAATGAAGAGAAAAAAAAGAAACTAGAAAAAAGTAAATATATGGGTAAATATAAGTGAATATTGACTGCACAATGATAATATCTTTTGTGGCTTAAAATTAATGCTAAATTGAAATATATGACAACCACAACACAAAAGACAGTATGAAGTAAACAGAAAAAAGTGCTGTAAGGAATGAATATTTTTTGGGAAAGTGTAAGTACTAATTTGCTTTAAAGAGTAGTAAGTCAACAATTTATGTTGCAATGTCTAAGATAAACACTAAGATATAATATAAAAATGTGTGACTGGTCTTGGTGGCTCAGCCTGTAATCCCAGTACTTTGGGAGGCCAAGGCAAGTGGATTGCCTGAGTCTGCAGGTTCGAGACCAGCCTGGGGAACTTGGCAAGACTTTGTCTCTACGATAAATGAAAAAAAGTTAGCCAGGCGTGGTAGCGCGCACCTGTAGTTCTGGCTACTTGGAAGGCTGAGGCGGAAGGATCTCTGGAGCCAAGCAGGTCGACACTGGGCTGCCTGTGAGCTTGCCACTGCTCTCCAGCCTGCACTCCAGTTGAAGTGAGACTCCGACTCAAAAAAAAAAAAATGTAGCTGGAAAGTTAATGGAGAAAGAATAGTAAACAGTATTTAATTCAAAAGAGGGCATGAAGGGAAAGAAAAATAAACATAAAATGAGCTAAATAGAAAACAAAAAATCAGTAGTATAAATGAGTCAAACTATAATAGTAACTATAGTAAATGTAAATGTATAAAATAACCCAATTAAAAGATCAAAATTGTCAGATTTAGTTCAAGAGCAAAACATATCAATATGCTGCTTTTAAAAAAATGTATTTCAAGAATCAAGATTGATTAACATAAAAAAGAATCAATTTAACTCACTACGTTAATGGAATGGACAAAGAGGAAGCACGTCTAAACACTTTTTATGAAACCAGTATAATCTGTCAAGGAAGTTACAAAAGATTTTTTTTTTAATCAGCCTTTCTCATGGACATGAATGCAAAAATTCTAAACAAAATTTTGGCAAGTTGAACCCAGTGGTATATGAAAATGATAATATGACACAACCAAATTGGGTTTAAATAAGAATGCAAGGTTGCTTTAATATTTGAAAATCAGTCAATGTAATTTATCACTTTAGGAAAAATAAAGGAAAAAAATCATATGATCATCTTAGATGCAGAAAATGCATTTGCTGCGTTTGATAAAGTTTGACATTCTTTTATTTATTTGGGAGATTTCTTAAGGGATGATCTTTATTTATTTACTCATTTTTTAGAGTTATGGGGTACATGTGAGGATGTGCTGTTACAATGTGAGGTTTGGGCTTCTAGTGAGTCCTGTTTCCCCTTAGTGGTAGATGTGGTACGAGATGGGTGAATATGTGCCCCTTAACTCCTCTCCCATTCTTCCTCCTTTAGCAGTGCCCAGCATCTGTTGATCCTACCTTTGTGCTCTTGTGCTCAATATTTAGCACTCATTTATGCATGAGAACATGCACTCTCCAGTTTTTTGTTTCTACAATAGTTCACTTAGAATGATGACCTCCAGTTGCATCCATATTGCTTCAAAGGAAATGATTTCTTCTTTATGGGTGCATAGTATTCCATCGTATAGATATACATTTTCTTTATTCACTTTTGATGCGCATCTGGGTTGGTCCCATGTTTTTGCTATTGTGGATAATGCTGCAATAAACATACCCAGGCAGGTGTCTTTTTGGTAGAGCAATTTGTGTTTCTCTGGGCATATTCCCAGAAGTGGAGTTGCTGAGTTGTATGTTAGCTCAGTTCTTAGTTCTCTGAGAAAATGCCACACTTCTTGCCAAAAAGGCTGAACTAGTTTACATTCCCACCAACAGTGTAGAAGCATTCCCTTTTCTCCACAACCTCACCAATACTTGTTGTTTAGTTACTTTTCAATGATAGTCATCCTAATTGGTATGAGGTGGTATCTTACTATAGTTTGGATTTGCATTTCTCTGATGATTAGTGAAGTTGAGCTTCTTTTATTTTTTTTGAGTCAGTCTCACCCTGTCACCTCAGCTGAAGTGCAGTGGTATGATTGTGGTTCACTGCAACCCTGACCTCCTGAGCTCAGGCAATTCTATCACCTCAGCCTCTCAAGTAGCTGGGACTACAGGCACATACCACTACACCTGGCTAATTTTTTTTTTGTAGAGACGAAGTCTTTCTATGTTGCCTAGGCTGATCTTGAACTCATGGGCTCAAGCGACCCTCCTGCCTTGACCTCCCAAAGTATGGAGATTACAGGCATGAGTCCCTGTGCCAGGCAAAGCTGAGCATTTTTCATATGTTTGTTGGCTGCTTGTATGTCTTCCTTTGAGAAGTGTCTGTTAATATCCTTTGCCCACTTTTTAATGCGATTATTTTATTTTATTTTTTTCTGTCCATTTGAGTTCCTTATAAATCCTGGATGTTAGACCTTGTTGAATGCTTAGCTTACAAATCTTTTTTTCCCCAATTCTGTGGGTTGTGTCTTTACCTTCCTGATAGTTCCTTTTGCTGTGCAAAAGCTTTTTAGCTTGATAAGTCTACCTATCAGTTTTAGATTTTGCTGCATTTGCTTTTGAGGATGTGGCCATTAATTCAATGTCTACATTGATGTCCAGGAAGATGTTACCTAAGTTTTCTTCTAAGATTCTTATAGTTTGAGGTTTCACATTTAAGTCCTTATTCCATTTTGAGTTAATTTTTTGTATATGGAGATAAGTAAGGGTCCAGTTTCATTCTTCTGCATGTGGTCAGGCAGTTTTCCTAGCACCATTTGCTAAACATGGTCTCCTTTCCCCAGTGGTTGTTGTTGGTGGCTTTGTCAAAGATGAGTTGGTTGAAAGACCAAGCTTTTGTTTCTGGAATCTCTGTTCTATTCCACTGGTCTATGTGCCTATACCAGGCTGTCTATGTGCCTATACCAGGCTGTTTTGGTTACTGTTACCTTGTAGTAAAGTTTAAAGTATGAAAGATACCTCCAGTTTTGTTCCTTTCACTGAGGATTGTTTTGGCTCCCACTATTATTGTATTGCTGTCTATCTATTTTTTTTTTTTTTTTTGAGGTCTAGTATAATTTGTTTTATAAAGCTAGAGGCTCTGACATTAAACACATATATATGTTAAGTGGGTCACTTGAAGGCAATAGATATTTGGATTGTGTGTTTTGTTTTTTTCTGAGTCGGAGTCTCTCTCTGTCGCCCAGGTTGGAGTGCAGTAGCACGCTCCCGGCCACCGCAGCCTTGACCTGCTGGGTTCCAGTGATCCTTCCATCTCAGCCTTCCAAGTAGCCAGAATTATAGGCATGTGCTACCATGCCTGGCTAATTTTTGATGCATTGTAGAGACGAGGTCTCGCCAAGTTGCCCGGCTGGTCTTGAACCCACGGGCTCAGGCAATCCACTCGCCTCGGCCTCCCAAAGTGCTGGCATTACAGGCTGAGCCACCGAGCCTGACCAGATTGTGCTTTTTAATCTATTCTGTTTTTTAGTGGGGTACTGAGAATATTTGCATTCAGAGTTAATAATGGTATGTAAGATATTGTTGTATTCAACATACTGGTTGTTAGCTGGTTGCTTTATTTATTTATTTTATCTATTGTGTTGGTGTTCCAGAAGACCTGTGAACTTTTTGGTTTCCAGCATCTTTCTACTGGTGTATTTGGACCTTTTGTTTCAGTGTTTAGAGCTCCTCTGAGCGTTTCTTATAGAGCTGGCCTAGTGGTGACAGATTCTCCCAGTGTTTGCTTGTCTACAAGTACTTAATTTCTCCTTCATTTATGAAACTGAGTTTTGTGGTATACAAAGTCCTTGGCTGATAGTTATTCTGTTTGAGGAGACTGAAGAAGGGGCTTCAATCTTTTCTGGCTTATAGTATTTCTTCTGAAAAGTCTGATTTAGTCTGATAAGTTTACATTTGTAAGTTATTTGATGATTTTTTCTCACCTTTAAAATTCTTTTCTTCACATTAACTTTGCATAGCCAGATGATTATATTCCTTGGGTATGATTTTTTTTGCAGTGAATCTTCTGGAGGATCTTTGGGCTTCTTGTATCTGGATGTTTCGATCTCTGGCAAGGCCAGGGAAATTTTTCCCCATTATTCCCTCAAATAGGTTTTCCAAACTTGTTGCTTTCTCTTCTTCCTCAGGAACACCTATAATATTTAGATTTGGATATTTTACATAATCCCACTTTTCTTGGAGACTTTGTTCTGTTGTTCTCTTAATTGCTTTCCTTGTTATTTGCGTTAATTCAAAAACCTTGTCTTCAGGTTCTGAGATCCTTTCTTTTGCTTGTTCTAGTCTATTAAAACTTTCCACTGCATTTACTTCCCTAAATGCTTCTTCAGAATTTCAGCTTTTATATATCTTTGGGTAGTTTTTCATCCCAGTCCTGAATAGTTTTTATAATTTCTTTATGTTAGTTTTCAATTTTTTCCCGATTTTTAAAATCAATGTTATAATCACCCTTTTGAATTCTATGCCTGGAATTTCAAAAATTTCATTTTGGTTATGGTTTGTTGCTGAAGGGTTGATGTGGTCTTTGGTGGGTGATAGAGAATTCTTTTTTCATATTGTCAGAATTATTTTTCTGGTTCCTTCTCATTTTGGTAGGCAACTTCTTATTTGAGGTTGGCAGGGGGCTGACATAGACACGGTAGGGTTCCCTGGGTCTTATATAGCTTTGGGGTGGTGAGTTTCTCAATTGCCTGGTGTGGCAGTCCTGTGTTGTGTATCTGTAATTGGCTCACAGTGTCCAGAGTGGCCAAAGTGACTTGGAAAGTGTTTTTGGCTGGGGTTTGGGATCAGGACTTCCCTAAAGCTGTGTTGTCTCCAATGTGGTGGGCTGTACCATTGACCTCTGGCCAGAAGGTGGCACCTGTGGGAGAAAGCCAGCTGTGATAGTGGCTATAGGGTTTCTCCTTGGTGAATATTGCACCAAGGAACTGCCCAGTCAGCCTAGGTCAAGGTTGGAGCTCTGGGGATTTCCTAAATTCGCTGATTTGAGCCTTTGAGGGAAGTTGAGGAGAAAGGAACTGGAGCATCCTGTAAGTGTGCTTTCTTAGCTCTCCCAATGGGAATTGGAGGAAGTCCCCCCCCACTGGAGTGATGGTGTAGGGCAGGGCAGACTCGAAGAGTTTACACTGGGGGTGGGAGGTTGCTATGGCAACACGTGCCACCCAGCTCCAGCCTTGGCCTCAGGAAATCTGTGATCTGAATGTCAAGTGCAGCAGGCCTCTGGGCCTCAGGTGTTCAGGCAAACTGCCCAGCGTGGAACTATCTATAGCGATGGAGTTTGCCCTTGGGACCTGTCCCCTCCCAAGCTGGCTGTGAAGCAGCTGCTCCACCCTGCAAGGGCTGAATTCCTGGGAAATGGCAACTGGCACTGCTCTGGTGTTTCTCCTGCACCACTCCATGGCAGAGCATGGCTGTGGGGAAGCAGTTTCCTGTGAGGGACCGGAGTCCCACCAGGCTCAGGAGTCCTGCGAGTTTGCAGCAGGAACACAGAGCTCCTGAATTCCCCTCCCTTACCTTCCCCACTGAATCTGGAGGCTGTGGTGGATTGTGGTGGTGCAGGCAAGAGTCCAGCCAGTGCCAGCCCAGGTCAATTGATTTTTTCCCTCTTCTTTGCTTTAATGGTTTTATCACTCCTTTGGAGACTTGTGGGGCATGCTGTTGAATCTGTTCCTCTCTGGGTGCCGAGGAAACGCTCTCTATTCTGGTTTACTCAGCGGGAGAAACTCACTCTAGCTGCCTCCTGTCAGGCATCTTAATTTTCTCTTCTGGATCTTTATAATACATTTTCCTTAATTTAGGCAGGTTTTGTTTGAAGTGTTTTTTTAAAAATTAAAACTAGCCGGGCTTGGTGGCTCAGCCTGTAATCCCGCGCCTTTGGGAGGCTGAGATGAGTGGATTGCCTGAGCCTGCGGGTTCGAGACCCGCCTGGGCAGCGAGACCTCATCTCTACAATAAATCAAAAAAATTAGCCGGGTGTGGTAGCGCGCGCCTGTAGTTCCAGCTACTCGGAAGGCTGAGGCGGAAGGATCGCCGGAGCCCAGCAGGTCGAGGCTGTGGAGGCCGGGAGCGGCCACGGCACTCCAGTCTGGGCGACAGAGTGAGACTCCGACTCAAAAATAAAATAAAATAAAAACTAGTTTATTTTTATTATTATATTGCACTGGTTAGACAAGTCATCCTTCTCTTGTTTTAAAACTTTGTGGAAATGAGCTATTGTTTCCTTGAAATGTATGCTGTTTGCTTTTGGTTGCAGATTTAGAAGCATCGCTCAATTTCAGTATATAAAAAACTTTTGTATGTTAGGAATGGATGTGGAATTTTACTGAATATCTTTTGGTATTTATAGAGATGGTTATATAGATTTTTTTTTGCTTCAGCTTATTTTTGTGATGATCTGTACTAACAGTTTTACTCCTGTTATACTAACCTTACCTACCCAGAATAAACCTTATTGGGTTATAGTATATTATTCTTTTAATGAACTGCAGATATATCATTCATTTCATTTATTAGTATTTTGTTTAGAATCTTTGCATTAGGTTAGGCTATATTTGTTTTTATTTTCCCCTGTTGTGGTATAATGATTATGTAATCCTTGTAAGATGAATTAGAAACTGTTCATCTTTTTCTGTATTCTGGAGTAATTTAACTCATGTAGGGATTATTTACATCTTCCTCAGGGTTTTTATCAAACTGTCTTTAAAATCTATCTATATCTAATGTCTTATTTTGGGGTAGTTCTTTAAAAAGCTTTTCAGTTTTTTTCCCCTAGGGGAGCTTTTTTAAATGCAGTTTTCTATCTCTTCCTGATTTTGTCCTGATAATTAAATTTTCCAGGAATTGTCTCATTTCATTTAGATTTTAGATTTTTAACACATTTACACAGAGCTGTATATAGTTGTCTTTCCTCTATAATATGATCATATCACTTTTCATTTCTAATGGTACAGATTCTTTTTTTTTTCTCAGGGACTTTTTGCTGGAGTTTTAAAAGCAATAATCTTAGTTTTGGTCATAAATTCTACTTTCTGTTTGTTTTTAAAATTTATTACTTGTGGTTTTATTTCTATTAATCTCCTTTTTCTACTTCATTTTTTTTTCTTATTTTTGAGCGACAATTAATTTATTTTAATTTCTTTTCTTTTCTTTTTTTTTTTTTTTGAGT